>NC_138797.1:9418760-9509615 GCF_965178545.1 Coloeus monedula | reverse complement strand
AAAGTTTCACAGCTATGTAGGCTTGGCAGAAAGATGTGTGAATGTAGAAACTTAGCATGAGGTAGGAATGGAAGGAGGTTTTGATGGAGAGGAAAAGGTGTTCTGCTGAAACACTGATCGCTGACTAAGTGAGAAGGCAAAGGCTGGAAGATGGAGTTGGAAGGAGATTTTCTTTGATGATTAGGACAACGGTATGTGACTCCAAACGAGCACCTGTTTTTCCCCACGTAAATGAGTCTCAAGAAGGGCATAAGGGAATAGAACACATGTTTTGACCAAAAAGAGAGCTCTCGCAGGCAAACAAGAAATGTCGATGGAGCAAGAAGAAGAAGAAGGAAGGAGGAAGGAGGGGGGGTCTGAGAATTCTCCGTGGTAAGCTTAAATTGTAAGTTGCTTACTCTTGCGATTGGAGAAGAATGACTAGAATTCGGCAATGGTAGTAGTCATGATAGGCTACAGGCAAATGTCAAGGTATCACTGTGTATGGTGCTTGTTGCTTGTACTGTATTAAGGGACTCAGCAAAGAAACCGATATAATGCCTTGTAACTTGAACAGAAAGCGGCTCCCGGTATGCCTACGAGCTGTAGCTGACAGCTGCAGGGCTGGCTCTGCGTACCCACTGCCTGAAAGGCTGTAAGTTCGCCTATGCAAGAACCAGCTTTCAAGAGAGCCGCCTGAAGTGCAGACAGCCTTCGTGAGCCTTTCTCCTCCAGAGCTGTGGCAAAGAAAGCGTGCACGCTACAGCGTGGGTGCGTGCAGCATGCACGAGCAAAAGCGGCCAAGTCCGGTGCCCTCGCTGGGCTTCCCTTTCGTGCGGACAAGGTGAGGCGAAGAACGAAGCCGCAGAGCAGCGGGCTTGCGTGTGCAGTGCAGCGAGTCGCAGAAGTCCAGCAAGGGCTCGTTCACAAGCCGAGCCGGCTGAGGGCGTCCTCGCTTCTGCGAAAGGGAAGGCGGAGCCGTAGCACTTCACCCCGCAGCGTGGAGACAGGCACTTTGCTAGTCCTTCAGCCTTGCAGAGTCCCTGCAGCTAGAGCTCAGCCAGGAGCAGGCGTCAAAGCAGAAGGCCTTCCTAAAGCACCCCTTCTCCGAGCAGCCTCCGGAAAGGGCTCATCCCGCTGCGGCTCTGCGCCTTTCTTCGAATGCAGACGCCCGGCACACTTGGCTCAGCGAGAGCTGCGTGGGCAGCTTGGACTCAGCGAAAGCCAAAGGGTGTCCTTGGAGCTCGAGCTTGTTGGGGAGGATGAAAGTTTGGGAAGAAAGTTTCACAGCTATGTAGGCTTGGCAGAAAGATGTGTGAATGTAGAAACTTAGCATGAGGTAGGAATGGAAGGAGGTTTTGATGGAGAGGAAAAGGTGTTCTGCTGAAACACTGATCGCTGACTAAGTGAGAAGGCAAAGGCTGGAAGATGGAGTTGGAAGGAGATTTTCTTTGATGATTAGGACAACGGTATGTGACTCCAAACGAGCACCTGTTTTTCCCCACGTAAATGAGTCTCAAGAAGGGCATAAGGGAATAGAACACATGTTTTGACCAAAAAGAGAGCTCTCGCAGGCAAACAAGAAATGTCGATGGAGCAAGAAGAAGAAGAAGGAAGGAGGAAGGAGGGGGGGTCTGAGAATTCTCCGTGGTAAGCTTAAATTGTAAGTTGCTTACTCTTGCGATTGGAGAAGAATGACTAGAATTCGGCAATGGTAGTAGTCATGATAGGCTACAGGCAAATGTCAAGGTATCACTGTGTATGGTGCTTGTTGCTTGTACTGTATTAAGGGACTCAGCAAAGAAACCGATATAATGCCTTGTAACTTGAACAGAAAGCGGCTCCCGGTATGCCTACGAGCTGTAGCTGACAGCTGCAGGGCTGGCTCTGCGTACCCACTGCCTGAAAGGCTGTAAGTTTCGCCTGTGCAAGAACCAGCTTTCAAGAGAGCCGCCTGAAGTGCAGACAGCCTTCGTGAGCCTTTCTCCTCCAGAGCTGTGGCAAAGAAAGCGTGCACGCTACAGCGTGGGTGCGTGCAGCATGCACGAGCAAAAGCGGCCAAGTCCGGTGCCCTCGCTGGGCTTCCCTTTCGTGCGGACAAGGTGAGGCGAAGAACGAAGCCGCAGAGCAGCGGGCTTGCGTGTGCAGTGCAGCGAGTCGCAGAAGTCCAGCAAGGGCTCGTTCACAAGCCGAGCCGGCTGAGGGCGTCCTCGCTTCTGCGAAAGGGAAGGCGGAGCCGTAGCACTTCACCCCGCAGCGTGGAGACAGGCACTTTGCTAGTCCTTCAGCCTTGCAGAGTCCCTGCAGCTAGAGCTCAGCCAGGAGCAGGCGTCAAAGCAGAAGGCCTTCCTAAAGCACCCCTTCTCCGAGCAGCCTCCGGAAAGGGCTCATCCCGCTGCGGCTCTGCGCCTTTCTTCGAATGCAGACGCCCGGCACACTTGGCTCAGCGAGAGCTGCGTGGGCAGCTTGGACTCAGCGAAAGCCAAAGGGTGTCCTTGGAGCTCGAGCTTGTTGGGGAGGATGAAAGTTTGGGAAGAAAGTTTCACAGCTATGTAGGCTTGGCAGAAAGATGTGTGAATGTAGAAACTTAGCATGAGGTAGGAATGGAAGGAGGTTTTGATGGAGAGGAAAAGGTGTTCTGCTGAAACACTGATCGCTGACTAAGTGAGAAGGCAAAGGCTGGAAGATGGAGTTGGAAGGAGATTTTCTTTGATGATTAGGACAACGGTATGTGACTCCAAACGAGCACCTGTTTTTCCCCACGTAAATGAGTCTCAAGAAGGGCATAAGGGAATAGAACACATGTTTTGACCAAAAAGAGAGCTCTCGCAGGCAAACAAGAAATGTCGATGGAGCAAGAAGAAGAAGAAGGAAGGAGGAAGGAGGGGGGGTCTGAGAATTCTCCGTGGTAAGCTTAAATTGTAAGTTGCTTACTCTTGCGATTGGAGAAGAATGACTAGAATTCGGCAATGGTAGTAGTCATGATAGGCTACAGGCAAATGTCAAGGTATCACTGTGTATGGTGCTTGTTGCTTGTACTGTATTAAGGGACTCAGCAAAGAAACCGATATAATGCCTTGTAACTTGAACAGAAAGCGGCTCCCGGTATGCCTACGAGCTGTAGCTGACAGCTGCAGGGCTGGCTCTGCGTACCCACTGCCTGAAAGGCTGTAAGTTCGCCTGTGCAAGAACCAGCTTTCAAGAGAGCCGCCTGAAGTGCAGACAGCCTTCGTGAGCCTTTCTCCTCCAGAGCTGTGGCAAAGAAAGCGTGCACGCTACAGCGTGGGTGCGTGCAGCATGCACGAGCAAAAGCGGCCAAGTCCAGTGCCCTCGCTGGGCTTCCCTTTCGTGCGGACAAGGTGAGGCGAAGAACGAAGCCGCAGAGCAGCGGGCTTGCGTGTGCAGTGCAGCGAGTCGCAGAAGTCCAGCAAGGGCTCGTTCACAAGCCGAGCCGGCTGAGGGCGTCCTCGCTTCTGCGAAAGGGAAGGCGGAGCCGTAGCACTTCACCCCGCAGCGTGGAGACAGGCACTTTGCTAGTCCTTCAGCCTTGCAGAGTCCCTGCAGCTAGAGCTCAGCCAGGAGCAGGCGTCAAAGCAGAAGGCCTTCCTAAAGCACCCCTTCTCCGAGCAGCCTCCGGAAAGGGCTCATCCCGCTGCGGCTCTGCGCCTTTCTTCGAATGCAGACGCCCGGCACACTTGGCTCAGCGAGAGCTGCGTGGGCAGCTTGGACTCAGCGAAAGCCAAAGGGTGTCCTTGGAGCTCGAGCTTGTTGGGGAGGATGAAAGTTTGGGAAGAAAGTTTCACAGCTATGTAGGCTTGGCAGAAAGATGTGTGAATGTAGAAACTTAGCATGAGGTAGGAATGGAAGGAGGTTTTGATGGAGAGGAAAAGGTGTTCTGCTGAAACACTGATCGCTGACTAAGTGAGAAGGCAAAGGCTGGAAGATGGAGTTGGAAGGAGATTTTCTTTGATGATTAGGACAACGGTATGTGACTCCAAACGAGCACCTGTTTTTCCCCACGTAAATGAGTCTCAAGAAGGGCATAAGGGAATAGAACACATGTTTTGACCAAAAAGAGAGCTCTCGCAGGCAAACAAGAAATGTCGATGGAGCAAGAAGAAGAAGAAGGAAGGAGGAAGGAGGGGGGGTCTGAGAATTCTCCGTGGTAAGCTTAAATTGTAAGTTGCTTACTCTTGCGATTGGAGAAGAATGACTAGAATTCGGCAATGGTAGTAGTCATGATAGGCTACAGGCAAATGTCAAGGTATCACTGTGTATGGTGCTTGTTGCTTGTACTGTATTAAGGGACTCAGCAAAGAAACCGATATAATGCCTTGTAACTTGAACAGAAAGCGGCTCCCGGTATGCCTACGAGCTGTAGCTGACAGCTGCAGGGCTGGCTCTGCGTACCCACTGCCTGAAAGGCTGTAAGTTCGCCTGTGCAAGAACCAGCTTTCAAGAGAGCCGCCTGAAGTGCAGACAGCCTTCGTGAGCCTTTCTCCTCCAGAGCTGTGGCAAAGAAAGCGTGCACGCTACAGCGTGGGTGCGTGCAGCATGCACGAGCAAAAGCGGCCAAGTCCAGTGCCCTCGCTGGGCTTCCCTTTCGTGCGGACAAGGTGAGGCGAAGAACGAAGCCGCAGAGCAGCGGGCTTGCGTGTGCAGTGCAGCGAGTCGCAGAAGTCCAGCAAGGGCTCGTTCACAAGCCGAGCCGGCTGAGGGCGTCCTCGCTTCTGCGAAAGGGAAGGCGGAGCCGTAGCACTTCACCCCGCAGCGTGGAGACAGGCACTTTGCTAGTCCTTCAGCCTTGCAGAGTCCCTGCAGCTAGAGCTCAGCCAGGAGCAGGCGTCAAAGCAGAAGGCCTTCCTAAAGCACCCCTTCTCCGAGCAGCCTCCGGAAAGGGCTCATCCCGCTGCGGCTCTGCGCCTTTCTTCGAATGCAGACGCCCGGCACACTTGGCTCAGCGAGAGCTGCGTGGGCAGCTTGGACTCAGCGAAAGCCAAAGGGTGTCCTTGGAGCTCGAGCTTGTTGGGGAGGATGAAAGTTTGGGAAGAAAGTTTCACAGCTATGTAGGCTTGGCAGAAAGATGTGTGAATGTAGAAACTTAGCATGAGGTAGGAATGGAAGGAGGTTTTGATGGAGAGGAAAAGGTGTTCTGCTGAAACACTGATCGCTGACTAAGTGAGAAGGCAAAGGCTGGAAGATGGAGTTGGAAGGAGATTTTCTTTGATGATTAGGACAACGGTATGTGACTCCAAACGAGCACCTGTTTTTCCCCACGTAAATGAGTCTCAAGAAGGGCATAAGGGAATAGAACACATGTTTTGACCAAAAAGAGAGCTCTCGCAGGCAAACAAGAAATGTCGATGGAGCAAGAAGAAGAAGAAGGAAGGAGGAAGGAGGGGGGGTCTGAGAATTCTCCGTGGTAAGCTTAAATTGTAAGTTGCTTACTCTTGCGATTGGAGAAGAATGACTAGAATTCGGCAATGGTAGTAGTCATGATAGGCTACAGGCAAATGTCAAGGTATCACTGTGTATGGTGCTTGTTGCTTGTACTGTATTAAGGGACTCAGCAAAGAAACCGATATAATGCCTTGTAACTTGAACAGAAAGCGGCTCCCGGTATGCCTACGAGCTGTAGCTGACAGCTGCAGGGCTGGCTCTGCGTACCCACTGCCTGAAAGGCTGTAAGTTCGCCTATGCAAGAACCAGCTTTCAAGAGAGCCGCCTGAAGTGCAGACAGCCTTCGTGAGCCTTTCTCCTCCAGAGCTGTGGCAAAGAAAGCGTGCACGCTACAGCGTGGGTGCGTGCAGCATGCACGAGCAAAAGCGGCCAAGTCCGGTGCCCTCGCTGGGCTTCCCTTTCGTGCGGACAAGGTGAGGCGAAGAACGAAGCCGCAGAGCAGCGGGCTTGCGTGTGCAGTGCAGCGAGTCGCAGAAGTCCAGCAAGGGCTCGTTCACAAGCCGAGCCGGCTGAGGGCGTCCTCGCTTCTGCGAAAGGGAAGGCGGAGCCGTAGCACTTCACCCCGCAGCGTGGAGACAGGCACTTTGCTAGTCCTTCAGCCTTGCAGAGTCCCTGCAGCTAGAGCTCAGCCAGGAGCAGGCGTCAAAGCAGAAGGCCTTCCTAAAGCACCCCTTCTCCGAGCAGCCTCCGGAAAGGGCTCATCCCGCTGCGGCTCTGCGCCTTTCTTCGAATGCAGACGCCCGGCACACTTGGCTCAGCGAGAGCTGCGTGGGCAGCTTGGACTCAGCGAAAGCCAAAGGGTGTCCTTGGAGCTCGAGCTTGTTGGGGAGGATGAAAGTTTGGGAAGAAAGTTTCACAGCTATGTAGGCTTGGCAGAAAGATGTGTGAATGTAGAAACTTAGCATGAGGTAGGAATGGAAGGAGGTTTTGATGGAGAGGAAAAGGTGTTCTGCTGAAACACTGATCGCTGACTAAGTGAGAAGGCAAAGGCTGGAAGATGGAGTTGGAAGGAGATTTTCTTTGATGATTAGGACAACGGTATGTGACTCCAAACGAGCACCTGTTTTTCCCCACGTAAATGAGTCTCAAGAAGGGCATAAGGGAATAGAACACATGTTTTGACCAAAAAGAGAGCTCTCGCAGGCAAACAAGAAATGTCGATGGAGCAAGAAGAAGAAGAAGGAA
Organism: Coloeus monedula; assembly: GCF_965178545.1. NCBI lineage: Eukaryota > Metazoa > Chordata > Aves > Passeriformes > Corvidae > Coloeus > Coloeus monedula. The sequence goes on along the minus strand of NC_138797.1, from coordinate 9,502,991 downwards.
GGAGGAAGGAGGGGGGGTCTGAGAATTCTCCGTGGTAAGCTTAAATTGTAAGTTGCTTACTCTTGCGATTGGAGAAGAATGACTAGAATTCGGCAATGGTAGTAGTCATGATAGGCTACAGGCAAATGTCAAGGTATCACTGTGTATGGTGCTTGTTGCTTGTACTGTATTAAGGGACTCAGCAAAGAAACCGATATAATGCCTTGTAACTTGAACAGAAAGCGGCTCCCGGTATGCCTACGAGCTGTAGCTGACAGCTGCAGGGCTGGCTCTGCGTACCCACTGCCTGAAAGGCTGTAAGTTCGCCTGTGCAAGAACCAGCTTTCAAGAGAGCCGCCTGAAGTGCAGACAGCCTTCGTGAGCCTTTCTCCTCCAGAGCTGTGGCAAAGAAAGCGTGCACGCTACAGCGTGGGTGCGTGCAGCATGCACGAGCAAAAGCGGCCAAGTCCGGTGCCCTCGCTGGGCTTCCCTTTCGTGCGGACAAGGTGAGGCGAAGAACGAAGCCGCAGAGCAGCGGGCTTGCGTGTGCAGTGCAGCGAGTCGCAGAAGTCCAGCAAGGGCTCGTTCACAAGCCGAGCCGGCTGAGGGCGTCCTCGCTTCTGCGAAAGGGAAGGCGGAGCCGTAGCACTTCACCCCGCAGCGTGGAGACAGGCACTTTGCTAGTCCTTCAGCCTTGCAGAGTCCCTGCAGCTAGAGCTCAGCCAGGAGCAGGCGTCAAAGCAGAAGGCCTTCCTAAAGCACCCCTTCTCCGAGCAGCCTCCGGAAAGGGCTCATCCCGCTGCGGCTCTGCGCCTTTCTTCGAATGCAGACGCCCGGCACACTTGGCTCAGCGAGAGCTGCGTGGGCAGCTTGGACTCAGCGAAAGCCAAAGGGTGTCCTTGGAGCTCGAGCTTGTTGGGGAGGATGAAAGTTTGGGAAGAAAGTTTCACAGCTATGTAGGCTTGGCAGAAAGATGTGTGAATGTAGAAACTTAGCATGAGGTAGGAATGGAAGGAGGTTTTGATGGAGAGGAAAAGGTGTTCTGCTGAAACACTGATCGCTGACTAAGTGAGAAGGCAAAGGCTGGAAGATGGAGTTGGAAGGAGATTTTCTTTGATGATTAGGACAACGGTATGTGACTCCAAACGAGCACCTGTTTTTCCCCACGTAAATGAGTCTCAAGAAGGGCATAAGGGAATAGAACACATGTTTTGACCAAAAAGAGAGCTCTCGCAGGCAAACAAGAAATGTCGATGGAGCAAGAAGAAGAAGAAGGAAGGAGGAAGGAGGGGGGGTCTGAGAATTCTCCGTGGTAAGCTTAAATTGTAAGTTGCTTACTCTTGCGATTGGAGAAGAATGACTAGAATTCGGCAATGGTAGTAGTCATGATAGGCTACAGGCAAATGTCAAGGTATCACTGTGTATGGTGCTTGTTGCTTGTACTGTATTAAGGGACTCAGCAAAGAAAGCGATATAATGCCTTGTAACTTGAACAGAAAGCGGCTCCCGGTATGCCTACGAGCTGTAGCTGACAGCTGCAGGGCTGGCTCTGCGTACCCACTGCCTGAAAGGCTGTAAGTTCGCCTGTGCAAGAACCAGCTTTCAAGAGAGCCGCCTGAAGTGCAGACAGCCTTCGTGAGCCTTTCTCCTCCAGAGCTGTGGCAAAGAAAGCGTGCACGCTACAGCGTGGGTGCGTGCAGCATGCACGAGCAAAAGCGGCCAAGTCCGGTGCCCTCGCTGGGCTTCCCTTTCGTGCGGACAAGGTGAGGCGAAGAACGAAGCCGCAGAGCAGCGGGCTTGCGTGTGCAGTGCAGCGAGTCGCAGAAGTCCAGCAAGGGCTCGTTCACAAGCCGAGCCGGCTGAGGGCGTCCTCGCTTCTGCGAAAGGGAAGGCGGAGCCGTAGCACTTCACCCCGCAGCGTGGAGACAGGCACTTTGCTAGTCCTTCAGCCTTGCAGAGTCCCTGCAGCTAGAGCTCAGCCAGGAGCAGGCGTCAAAGCAGAAGGCCTTCCTAAAGCACCCCTTCTCCGAGCAGCCTCCGGAAAGGGCTCATCCCGCTGCGGCTCTGCGCCTTTCTTCGAATGCAGACGCCCGGCACACTTGGCTCAGCGAGAGCTGCGTGGGCAGCTTGGACTCAGCGAAAGCCAAAGGGTGTCCTTGGAGCTCGAGCTTGTTGGGGAGGATGAAAGTTTGGGAAGAAAGTTTCACAGCTATGTAGGCTTGGCAGAAAGATGTGTGAATGTAGAAACTTAGCATGAGGTAGGAATGGAAGGAGGTTTTGATGGAGAGGAAAAGGTGTTCTGCTGAAACACTGATCGCTGACTAAGTGAGAAGGCAAAGGCTGGAAGATGGAGTTGGAAGGAGATTTTCTTTGATGATTAGGACAACGGTATGTGACTCCAAACGAGCACCTGTTTTTCCCCACGTAAATGAGTCTCAAGAAGGGCATAAGGGAATAGAACACATGTTTTGACCAAAAAGAGAGCTCTCGCAGGCAAACAAGAAATGTCGATGGAGCAAGAAGAAGAAGAAGGAAGGAGGAAGGAGGGGGGGTCTGAGAATTCTCCGTGGTAAGCTTAAATTGTAAGTTGCTTACTCTTGCGATTGGAGAAGAATGACTAGAATTCGGCAATGGTAGTAGTCATGATAGGCTACAGGCAAATGTCAAGGTATCACTGTGTATGGTGCTTGTTGCTTGTACTGTATTAAGGGACTCAGCAAAGAAACCGATATAATGCCTTGTAACTTGAACAGAAAGCGGCTCCCGGTATGCCTACGAGCTGTAGCTGACAGCTGCAGGGCTGGCTCTGCGTACCCACTGCCTGAAAGGCTGTAAGTTCGCCTGTGCAAGAACCAGCTTTCAAGAGAGCCGCCTGAAGTGCAGACAGCCTTCGTGAGCCTTTCTCCTCCAGAGCTGTGGCAAAGAAAGCGTGCACGCTACAGCGTGGGTGCGTGCAGCATGCACGAGCAAAAGCGGCCAAGTCCAGTGCCCTCGCTGGGCTTCCCTTTCGTGCGGACAAGGTGAGGCGAAGAACGAAGCCGCAGAGCAGCGGGCTTGCGTGTGCAGTGCAGCGAGTCGCAGAAGTCCAGCAAGGGCTCGTTCACAAGCCGAGCCGGCTGAGGGCGTCCTCGCTTCTGCGAAAGGGAAGGCGGAGCCGTAGCACTTCACCCCGCAGCGTGGAGACAGGCACTTTGCTAGTCCTTCAGCCTTGCAGAGTCCCTGCAGCTAGAGCTCAGCCAGGAGCAGGCGTCAAAGCAGAAGGCCTTCCTAAAGCACCCCTTCTCCGAGCAGCCTCCGGAAAGGGCTCATCCCGCTGCGGCTCTGCGCTTTTCTTCGAATGCAGACGCCCGGCACACTTGGCTCAGCGAGAGCTGCGTGGGCAGCTTGGACTCAGCGAAAGCCAAAGGGTGTCCTTGGAGCTCGAGCTTGTTGGGGAGGATGAAAGTTTGGGAAGAAAGTTTCACAGCTATGTAGGCTTGGCAGAAAGATGTGTGAATGTAGAAACTTAGCATGAGGTAGGAATGGAAGGAGGTTTTGATGGAGAGGAAAAGGTGTTCTGCTGAAACACTGATCGCTGACTAAGTGAGAAGGCAAAGGCTGGAAGATGGAGTTGGAAGGAGATTTTCTTTGATGATTAGGACAACGGTATGTGACTCCAAACGAGCACCTGTTTTTCCCCACGTAAATGAGTCTCAAGAAGGGCATAAGGGAATAGAACACATGTTTTGACCAAAAAGAGAGCTCTCGCAGGCAAACAAGAAATGTCGATGGAGCAAGAAGAAGAAGAAGGAAGGAGGAAGGAGGGGGGGTCTGAGAATTCTCCGTGGTAAGCTTAAATTGTAAGTTGCTTACTCTTGCGATTGGAGAAGAATGACTAGAATTCGGCAATGGTAGTAGTCATGATAGGCTACAGGCAAATGTCAAGGTATCACTGTGTATGGTGCTTGTTGCTTGTACTGTATTAAGGGACTCAGCAAAGAAACCGATATAATGCCTTGTAACTTGAACAGAAAGCGGCTCCCGGTATGCCTACGAGCTGTAGCTGACAGCTGCAGGGCTGGCTCTGCGTACCCACTGCCTGAAAGGCTGTAAGTTCGCCTGTGCAAGAACCAGCTTTCAAGAGAGCCGCCTGAAGTGCAGACAGCCTTCGTGAGCCTTTCTCCTCCAGAGCTGTGGCAAAGAAAGCGTGCACGCTACAGCGTGGGTGCGTGCAGCATGCACGAGCAAAAGCGGCCAAGTCCAGTGCCCTCGCTGGGCTTCCCTTTCGTGCGGACAAGGTGAGGCGAAGAACGAAGCCGCAGAGCAGCGGGCTTGCGTGTGCAGTGCAGCGAGTCGCAGAAGTCCAGCAAGGGCTCGTTCACAAGCCGAGCCGGCTGAGGGCGTCCTCGCTTCTGCGAAAGGGAAGGCGGAGCCGTAGCACTTCACCCCGCAGCGTGGAGACAGGCACTTTGCTAGTCCTTCAGCCTTGCAGAGTCCCTGCAGCTAGAGCTCAGCCAGGAGCAGGCGTCAAAGCAGAAGGCCTTCCTAAAGCACCCCTTCTCCGAGCAGCCTCCGGAAAGGGCTCATCCCGCTGCGGCTCTGCGCCTTTCTTCGAATGCAGACGCCCGGCACACTTGGCTCAGCGAGAGCTGCGTGGGCAGCTTGGACTCAGCGAAAGCCAAAGGGTGTCCTTGGAGCTCGAGCTTGTTGGGGAGGATGAAAGTTTGGGAAGAAAGTTTCACAGCTATGTAGGCTTGGCAGAAAGATGTGTGAATGTAGAAACTTAGCATGAGGTAGGAATGGAAGGAGGTTTTGATGGAGAGGAAAAGGTGTTCTGCTGAAACACTGATCGCTGACTAAGTGAGAAGGCAAAGGCTGGAAGATGGAGTTGGAAGGAGATTTTCTTTGATGATTAGGACAACGGTATGTGACTCCAAACGAGCACCTGTTTTTCCCCACGTAAATGAGTCTCAAGAAGGGCATAAGGGAATAGAACACATGTTTTGACCAAAAAGAGAGCTCTCGCAGGCAAACAAGAAATGTCGATGGAGCAAGAAGAAGAAGAAGGAAGGAGGAAGGAGGGGGGGTCTGAGAATTCTCCGTGGTAAGCTTAAATTGTAAGTTGCTTACTCTTGCGATTGGAGAAGAATGACTAGAATTCGGCAATGGTAGTAGTCATGATAGGCTACAGGCAAATGTCAAGGTATCACTGTGTATGGTGCTTGTTGCTTGTACTGTATTAAGGGACTCAGCAAAGAAACCGATATAATGCCTTGTAACTTGAACAGAAAGCGGCTCCCGGTATGCCTACGAGCTGTAGCTGACAGCTGCAGGGCTGGCTCTGCGTACCCACTGCCTGAAAGGCTGTAAGTTCGCCTGTGCAAGAACCAGCTTTCAAGAGAGCCGCCTGAAGTGCAGACAGCCTTCGTGAGCCTTTCTCCTCCAGAGCTGTGGCAAAGAAAGCGTGCACGCTACAGCGTGGGTGCGTGCAGCATGCACGAGCAAAAGCGGCCAAGTCCAGTGCCCTCGCTGGGCTTCCCTTTCGTGCGGACAAGGTGAGGCGAAGAACGAAGCCGCAGAGCAGCGGGCTTGCGTGTGCAGTGCAGCGAGTCGCAGAAGTCCAGCAAGGGCTCGTTCACAAGCCGAGCCGGCTGAGGGCGTCCTCGCTTCTGCGAAAGGGAAGGCGGAGCCGTAGCACTTCACCCCGCAGCGTGGAGACAGGCACTTTGCTAGTCCTTCAGCCTTGCAGAGTCCCTGCAGCTAGAGCTCAGCCAGGAGCAGGCGTCAAAGCAGAAGGCCTTCCTAAAGCACCCCTTCTCCGAGCAGCCTCCGGAAAGGGCTCATCCCGCTGCGGCTCTGCGCCTTTCTTCGAATGCAGACGCCCGGCACACTTGGCTCAGCGAGAGCTGCGTGGGCAGCTTGGACTCAGCGAAAGCCAAAGGGTGTCCTTGGAGCTCGAGCTTGTTGGGGAGGATGAAAGTTTGGGAAGAAAGTTTCACAGCTATGTAGGCTTGGCAGAAAGATGTGTGAATGTAGAAACTTAGCATGAGGTAGGAATGGAAGGAGGTTTTGATGGAGAGGAAAAGGTGTTCTGCTGAAACACTGATCGCTGACTAAGTGAGAAGGCAAAGGCTGGAAGATGGAGTTGGAAGGAGATTTTCTTTGATGATTAGGACAACGGTATGTGACTCCAAACGAGCACCTGTTTTTCCCCACGTAAATGAGTCTCAAGAAGGGCATAAGGGAATAGAACACATGTTTTGACCAAAAAGAGAGCTCTCGCAGGCAAACAAGAAATGTCGATGGAGCAAGAAGAAGAAGAAGGAAGGAGGAAGGAGGGGGGGTCTGAGAATTCTCCGTGGTAAGCTTAAATTGTAAGTTGCTTACTCTTGCGATTGGAGAAGAATGACTAGAATTCGGCAATGGTAGTAGTCATGATAGGCTACAGGCAAATGTCAAGGTATCACTGTGTATGGTGCTTGTTGCTTGTACTGTATTAAGGGACTCAGCAAAGAAAGCGATATAATGCCTTGTAACTTGAACAGAAAGCGGCTCCCGGTATGCCTACGAGCTGTAGCTGACAGCTGCAGGGCTGGCTCTGCGTACCCACTGCCTGAAAGGCTGTAAGTTCGCCTGTGCAAGAACCAGCTTTCAAGAGAGCCGCCTGAAGTGCAGACAGCCTTCGTGAGCCTTTCTCCTCCAGAGCTGTGGCAAAGAAAGCGTGCACGCTACAGCGTGGGGGCGTGCAGCATGCACGAGCAAAAGCGGCCAAGTCCAGTGCCCTTGCTGGGCTTCCCTTTCGTGCGGACAAGGTGAGGCGAAGAACGAAGCCGCAGAGCAGCGGGCTTGCGTGTGCAGTGCAGCGAGTCGCAGAAGTCCAGCAAGGGCTCGTTCACAAGCCGAGCCGGCTGAGGGCGTCCTCGCTTCTGCGAAAGGGAAGGCGGAGCCGTAGCACTTCACCCCGCAGCGTGGAGACAGGCACTTTGCTAGTCCTTCAGCCTTGCAGAGTCCCTGCAGCTAGAGCTCAGCCAGGAGCAGGCGTCAAAGCAGAAGGCCTTCCTAAAGCACCCCTTCTCCGAGCAGCCTCCGGAAAGGGCTCATCCCGCTGCGGCTCTGCGCCTTTCTTCGAATGCAGACGCCCGGCACACTTGGCTCAGCGAGAGCTGCGTGGGCAGCTTGGACTCAGCGAAAGCCAAAGGGTGTCCTTGGAGCTCGAGCTTGTTGGGGAGGATGAAAGTTTGGGAAGAAAGTTTCACAGCTATGTAGGCTTGGCAGAAAGATGTGTGAATGTAGAAACTTAGCATGAGGTAGGAATGGAAGGAGGTTTTGATGGAGAGGAAAAGGTGTTCTGCTGAAACACTGATCGCTGACTAAGTGAGAAGGCAAAGGCTGGAAGATGGAGTTGGAAGGAGATTTTCTTTGATGATTAGGACAACGGTATGTGACTCCAAACGAGCACCTGTTTTTCCCCACGTAAATGAGTCTCAAGAAGGGCATAAGGGAATAGAACACATGTTTTGACCAAAAAGAGAGCTCTCGCAGGCAAACAAGAAATGTCGATGGAGCAAGAAGAAGAAGAAGGAAGGAGGAAGGAGGGGGGGTCTGAGAATTCTCCGTGGTAAGCTTAAATTGTAAGTTGCTTACTCTTGCGATTGGAGAAGAATGACTAGAATTCAGCAATGGTAGTAGTCATGATAGGCTACAGGCAAATGTCAAGGTATCACTGTGTATGGTGCTTGTTGCTTGTACTGTATTAAGGGACTCAGCAAAGAAACCGATATAATGCCTTGTAACTTGAACAGAAAGCGGCTCCCGGTATGCCTACGAGCTGTAGCTGACAGCTGCAGGGCTGGCTCTGCGTACCCACTGCCTGAAAGGCTGTAAGTTCGCCTGTGCAAGAACCAGCTTTCAAGAGAGCCGCCTGAAGTGCAGACAGCCTTCGTGAGCCTTTCTCCTCCAGAGCTGTGGCAAAGAAAGCGTGCACGCTACAGCGTGGGTGCGTGCAGCATGCACGAGCAAAAGCGGCCAAGTCCGGTGCCCTCGCTGGGCTTCCCTTTCGTGCGGACAAGGTGAGGCGAAGAACGAAGCCGCAGAGCAGCGGGCTTGCGTGTGCAGTGCAGCGAGTCGCAGAAGTCCAGCAAGGGCTCGTTCACAAGCCGAGCCGGCTGAGGGCGTCCTCGCTTCTGCGAAAGGGAAGGCGGAGCCGTAGCACTTCACCCCGCAGCGTGGAGACAGGCACTTTGCTAGTCCTTCAGCCTTGCAGAGTCCCTGCAGCTAGAGCTCAGCCAGGAGCAGGCGTCAAAGCAGAAGGCCTTCCTAAAGCACCCCTTCTCCGAGCAGCCTCCGGAAAGGGCTCATCCCGCTGCGGCTCTGCGCCTTTCTTCGAATGCAGACGCCCGGCACACTTGGCTCAGCGAGAGCTGCGTGGGCAGCTTGGACTCAGCGAAAGCCAAAGGGTGTCCTTGGAGCTCGAGCTTGTTGGGGAGGATGAAAGTTTGGGAAGAAAGTTTCACAGCTATGTAGGCTTGGCAGAAAGATGTGTGAATGTAGAAACTTAGCATGAGGTAGGAATGGAAGGAGGTTTTGATGGAGAGGAAAAGGTGTTCTGCTGAAACACTGATCGCTGACTAAGTGAGAAGGCAAAGGCTGGAAGATGGAGTTGGAAGGAGATTTTCTTTGATGATTAGGACAACGGTATGTGACTCCAAACGAGCACCTGTTTTTCCCCACGTAAATGAGTCTCAAGAAGGGCATAAGGGAATAGAACACATGTTTTGACCAAAAAGAGAGCTCTCGCAGGCAAACAAGAAATGTCGATGGAGCAAGAAGAAGAAGAAGGAAGGAGGAAGGAGGGGGGGTCTGAGAATTCTCCGTGGTAAGCTTAAATTGTAAGTTGCTTACTCTTGCGATTGGAGAAGAATGACTAGAATTCGGCAATGGTAGTAGTCATGATAGGCTACAGGCAAATGTCAAGGTATCACTGTGTATGGTGCTTGTTGCTTGTACTGTATTAAGGGACTCAGCAAAGAAACCGATATAATGCCTTGTAACTTGAACAGAAAGCGGCTCCCGGTATGCCTACGAGCTGTAGCTGACAGCTGCAGGGCTGGCTCTGCGTACCCACTGCCTGAAAGGCTGTAAGTTCGCCTGTGCAAGAACCAGCTTTCAAGAGAGCCGCCTGAAGTGCAGACAGCCTTCGTGAGCCTTTCTCCTCCAGAGCTGTGGCAAAGAAAGCGTGCACGCTACAGCGTGGGTGCGTGCAGCATGCACGAGCAAAAGCGGCCAAGTCCGGTGCCCTCGCTGGGCTTCCCTTTCGTGCGGACAAGGTGAGGCGAAGAACGAAGCCGCAGAGCAGCGGGCTTGCGTGTGCAGTGCAGCGAGTCGCAGAAGTCCAGCAAGGGCTCGTTCACAAGCCGAGCCGGCTGAGGGCGTCCTCGCTTCTGCGAAAGGGAAGGCGGAGCCGTAGCACTTCACCCCGCAGCGTGGAGACAGGCACTTTGCTAGTCCTTCAGCCTTGCAGAGTCCCTGCAGCTAGAGCTCAGCCAGGAGCAGGCGTCAAAGCAGAAGGCCTTCCTAAAGCACCCCTTCTCCGAGCAGCCTCCGGAAAGGGCTCATCCCGCTGCGGCTCTGCGCCTTTCTTCGAATGCAGACGCCCGGCACACTTGGCTCAGCGAGAGCTGCGTGGGCAGCTTGGACTCAGCGAAAGCCAAAGGGTGTCCTTGGAGCTCGAGCTTGTTGGGGAGGATGAAAGTTTGGGAAGAAAGTTTCACAGCTATGTAGGCTTGGCAGAAAGATGTGTGAATGTAGAAACTTAGCATGAGGTAGGAATGGAAGGAGGTTTTGATGGAGAGGAAAAGGTGTTCTGCTGAAACACTGATCGCTGACTAAGTGAGAAGGCAAAGGCTGGAAGATGGAGTTGGAAGGAGATTTTCTTTGATGATTAGGACAACGGTATGTGACTCCAAACGAGCACCTGTTTTTCCCCACGTAAATGAGTCTCAAGAAGGGCATAAGGGAATAGAACACATGTTTTGACCAAAAAGAGAGCTCTCGCAGGCAAACAAGAAATGTCGATGGAGCAAGAAGAAGAAGAAGGAAGGAGGAAGGAGGGGGGGTCTGAGAATTCTCCGTGGTAAGCTTAAATTGTAAGTTGCTTACTCTTGCGATTGGAGAAGAATGACTAGAATTCGGCAATGGTAGTAGTCATGATAGGCTACAGGCAAATGTCAAGGTATCACTGTGTATGGTGCTTGTTGCTTGTACTGTATTAAGGGACTCAGCAAAGAAACCGATATAATGCCTTGTAACTTGAACAGAAAGCGGCTCCCGGTATGCCTACGAGCTGTAGCTGACAGCTGCAGGGCTGGCTCTGCGTACCCACTGCCTGAAAGGCTGTAAGTTCGCCTGTGCAAGAACCAGCTTTCAAGAGAGCCGCCTGAAGTGCAGACAGCCTTCGTGAGCCTTTCTCCTCCAGAGCTGTGGCAAAGAAAGCGTGCACGCTACAGCGTGGGTGCGTGCAGCATGCACGAGCAAAAGCGGCCAAGTCCAGTGCCCTCGCTGGGCTTCCCTTTCGTGCGGACAAGGTGAGGCGAAGAACGAAGCCGCAGAGCAGCGGGCTTGCGTGTGCAGTGCAGCGAGTCGCAGAAGTCCAGCAAGGGCTCGTTCACAAGCCGAGCCGGCTGAGGGCGTCCTCGCTTCTGCGAAAGGGAAGGCGGAGCCGTAGCACTTCACCCCGCAGCGTGGAGACAGGCACTTTGCTAGTCCTTCAGCCTTGCAGAGTCCCTGCAGCTAGAGCTCAGCCAGGAGCAGGCGTCAAAGCAGAAGGCCTTCCTAAAGCACCCCTTCTCCGAGCAGCCTCCGGAAAGGGCTCATCCCGCTGCGGCTCTGCGCCTTTCTTCGAATGCAGACGCCCGGCACACTTGGCTCAGCGAGAGCTGCGTGGGCAGCTTGGACTCAGCGAAAGCCAAAGGGTGTCCTTGGAGCTCGAGCTTGTTGGGGAGGATGAAAGTTTGGGAAGAAAGTTTCACAGCTATGTAGGCTTGGCAGAAAGATGTGTGAATGTAGAAACTTAGCATGAGGTAGGAATGGAAGGAGGTTTTGATGGAGAGGAAAAGGTGTTCTGCTGAAACACTGATCGCTGACTAAGTGAGAAGGCAAAGGCTGGAAGATGGAGTTGGAAGGAGATTTTCTTTGATGATTAGGACAACGGTATGTGACTCCAAACGAGCACCTGTTTTTCCCCACGTAAATGAGTCTCAAGAAGGGCATAAGGGAATAGAACACATGTTTTGACCAAAAAGAGAGCTCTCGCAGGCAAACAAGAAATGTCGATGGAGCAAGAAGAAGAAGAAGGAAGGAGGAAGGAGGGGGGGTCTGAGAATTCTCCGTGGTAAGCTTAAATTGTAAGTTGCTTACTCTTGCGATTGGAGAAGAATGACTAGAATTCGGCAATGGTAGTAGTCATGATAGGCTACAGGCAAATGTCAAGGTATCACTGTGTATGGTGCTTGTTGCTTGTACTGTATTAAGGGACTCAGCAAAGAAAGCGATATAATGCCTTGTAACTTGAACAGAAAGCGGCTCCCGGTATGCCTACGAGCTGTAGCTGACAGCTGCAGGGCTGGCTCTGCGTACCCACTGCCTGAAAGGCTGTAAGTTCGCCTGTGCAAGAACCAGCTTTCAAGAGAGCCGCCTGAAGTGCAGACAGCCTTCGTGAGCCTTTCTCCTCCAGAGCTGTGGCAAAGAAAGCGTGCACGCTACAGCGTGGGTGCGTGCAGCATGCACGAGCAAAAGCGGCCAAGTCCGGTGCCCTCGCTGGGCTTCCCTTTCGTGCGGACAAGGTGAGGCGAAGAACGAAGCCGCAGAGCAGCGGGCTTGCGTGTGCAGTGCAGTGAGTCGCAGAAGTCCAGCAAGGGCTCGTTCACAAGCCGAGCCGGCTGAGGGCGTCCTCGCTTCTGCGAAAGGGAAGGCGGAGCCGTAGCACTTCACCCCGCAGCGTGGAGACAGGCACTTTGCTAGTCCTTCAGCCTTGCAGAGTCCCTGCAGCTAGAGCTCAGCCAGGAGCAGGCGTCAAAGCAGAAGGCCTTCCTAAAGCACCCCTTCTCCGAGCAGCCTCCGGAAAGGGCTCATCCCGCTGCGGCTCTGCGCCTTTCTTCGAATGCAGACGCCCGGCACACTTGGCTCAGCGAGAGCTGCGTGGGCAGCTTGGACTCAGCGAAAGCCAAAGGGTGTCCTTGGAGCTCGAGCTTGTTGGGGAGGATGAAAGTTTGGGAAGAAAGTTTCACAGCTATGTAGGCTTGGCAGAAAGATGTGTGAATGTAGAAACTTAGCATGAGGTAGGAATGGAAGGAGGTTTTGATGGAGAGGAAAAGGTGTTCTGCTGAAACACTGATCGCTGACTAAGTGAGAAGGCAAAGGCTGGAAGATGGAGTTGGAAGGAGATTTTCTTTGATGATTAGGACAACGGTATGTGACTCCAAACGAGCACCTGTTTTTCCCCACGTAAATGAGTCTCAAGAAGGGCATAAGGGAATAGAACACATGTTTTGACCAAAAAGAGAGCTCTCGCAGGCAAACAAGAAATGTCGATGGAGCAAGAAGAAGAAGAAGGAAGGAGGAAGGAGGGGGGGTCTGAGAATTCTCCGTGGTAAGCTTAAATTGTAAGTTGCTTACTCTTGCGATTGGAGAAGAATGACTAGAATTCGGCAATGGTAGTAGTCATGATAGGCTACAGGCAAATGTCAAGGTATCACTGTGTATGGTGCTTGTTGCTTGTACTGTATTAAGGGACTCAGCAAAGAAAGCGATATAATGCCTTGTAACTTGAACAGAAAGCGGCTCCCGGTATGCCTACGAGCTGTAGCTGACAGCTGCAGGGCTGGCTCTGCGTACCCACTGCCTGAAAGGCTGTAAGTTCGCCTGTGCAAGAACCAGCTTTCAAGAGAGCCGCCTGAAGTGCAGACAGCCTTCGTGAGCCTTTCTCCTCCAGAGCTGTGGCAAAGAAAGCGTGCACGCTACAGCGTGGGTGCGTGCAGCATGCACGAGCAAAAGCGGCCAAGTCCGGTGCCCTCGCTGGGCTTCCCTTTCGTGCGGACAAGGTGAGGCGAAGAACGAAGCCGCAGAGCAGCGGGCTTGCGTGTGCAGTGCAGCGAGTCGCAGAAGTCCAGCAAGGGCTCGTTCACAAGCCGAGCCGGCTGAGGGCGTCCTCGCTTCTGCGAAAGGGAAGGCGGAGCCGTAGCACTTCACCCCGCAGCGTGGAGACAGGCACTTTGCTAGTCCTTCAGCCTTGCAGAGTCCCTGCAGCTAGAGCTCAGCCAGGAGCAGGCGTCAAAGCAGAAGGCCTTCCTAAAGCACCCCTTCTCCGAGCAGCCTCCGGAAAGGGCTCATCCCGCTGCGGCTCTGCGCCTTTCTTCGAATGCAGACGCCCGGCACACTTGGCTCAGCGAGAGCTGCGTGGGCAGCTTGGACTCAGCGAAAGCCAAAGGGTGTCCTTGGAGCTCGAGCTTGTTGGGGAGGATGAAAGTTTGGGAAGAAAGTTTCACAGCTATGTAGGCTTGGCAGAAAGATGTGTGAATGTAGAAACTTAGCATGAGGTAGGAATGGAAGGAGGTTTTGATGGAGAGGAAAAGGTGTTCTGCTGAAACACTGATCGCTGACTAAGTGAGAAGGCAAAGGCTGGAAGATGGAGTTGGAAGGAGATTTTCTTTGATGATTAGGACAACGGTATGTGACTCCAAACGAGCACCTGTTTTTCCCCACGTAAATGAGTCTCAAGAAGGGCATAAGGGAATAGAACACATGTTTTGACCAAAAAGAGAGCTCTCGCAGGCAAACAAGAAATGTCGATGGAGCAAGAAGAAGAAGAAGGAAGGAGGAAGGAGGGGGGGTCTGAGAATTCTCCGTGGTAAGCTTAAATTGTAAGTTGCTTACTCTTGCGATTGGAGAAGAATGACTAGAATTCGGCAATGGTAGTAGTCATGATAGGCTACAGGCAAATGTCAAGGTATCACTGTGTATGGTGCTTGTTGCTTGTACTGTATTAAGGGACTCAGCAAAGAAACCGATATAATGCCTTGTAACTTGAACAGAAAGCGGCTCCCGGTATGCCTACGAGCTGTAGCTGACAGCTGCAGGGCTGGCTCTGCGTACCCACTGCCTGAAAGGCTGTAAGTTCGCCTGTGCAAGAACCAGCTTTCAAGAGAGCCGCCTGAAGTGCAGACAGCCTTCGTGAGCCTTTCTCCTCCAGAGCTGTGGCAAAGAAAGCGTGCACGCTACAGCGTGGGTGCGTGCAGCATGCACGAGCAAAAGCGGCCAAGTCCGGTGCCCTCGCTGGGCTTCCCTTTCGTGCGGACAAGGTGAGGCGAAGAACGAAGCCGCAGAGCAGCGGGCTTGCGTGTGCAGTGCAGCGAGTCGCAGAAGTCCAGCAAGGGCTCGTTCACAAGCCGAGCCGGCTGAGGGCGTCCTCGCTTCTGCGAAAGGGAAGGCGGAGCCGTAGCACTTCACCCCGCAGCGTGGAGACAGGCACTTTGCTAGTCCTTCAGCCTTGCAGAGTCCCTGCAGCTAGAGCTCAGCCAGGAGCAGGCGTCAAAGCAGAAGGCCTTCCTAAAGCACCCCTTCTCCGAGCAGCCTCCGGAAAGGGCTCATCCCGCTGCGGCTCTGCGCCTTTCTTCGAATGCAGACGCCCGGCACACTTGGCTCAGCGAGAGCTGCGTGGGCAGCTTGGACTCAGCGAAAGCCAAAGGGTGTCCTTGGAGCTCGAGCTTGTTGGGGAGGATGAAAGTTTGGGAAGAAAGTTTCACAGCTATGTAGGCTTGGCAGAAAGATGTGTGAATGTAGAAACTTAGCATGAGGTAGGAATGGAAGGAGGTTTTGATGGAGAGGAAAAGGTGTTCTGCTGAAACACTGATCGCTGACTAAGTGAGAAGGCAAAGGCTGGAAGATGGAGTTGGAAGGAGATTTTCTTTGATGATTAGGACAACGGTATGTGACTCCAAACGAGCACCTGTTTTTCCCCACGTAAATGAGTCTCAAGAAGGGCATAAGGGAATAGAACACATGTTTTGACCAAAAAGAGAGCTCTCGCAGGCAAACAAGAAATGTCGATGGAGCAAGAAGAAGAAGAAGGAAGGAGGAAGGAGGGGGGGTCTGAGAATTCTCCGTGGTAAGCTTAAATTGTAAGTTGCTTACTCTTGCGATTGGAGAAGAATGACTAGAATTCGGCAATGGTAGTAGTCATGATAGGCTACAGGCAAATGTCAAGGTATCACTGTGTATGGTGCTTGTTGCTTGTACTGTATTAAGGGACTCAGCAAAGAAACCGATATAATGCCTTGTAACTTGAACAGAAAGCGGCTCCCGGTATGCCTACGAGCTGTAGCTGACAGCTGCAGGGCTGGCTCTGCGTACCCACTGCCTGAAAGGCTGTAAGTTCGCCTGTGCAAGAACCAGCTTTCAAGAGAGCCGCCTGAAGTGCAGACAGCCTTCGTGAGCCTTTCTCCTCCAGAGCTGTGGCAAAGAAAGCGTGCACGCTACAGCGTGGGTGCGTGCAGCATGCACGAGCAAAAGCGGCCAAGTCCGGTGCCCTCGCTGGGCTTCCCTTTCGTGCGGACAAGGTGAGGCGAAGAACGAAGCCGCAGAGCAGCGGGCTTGCGTGTGCAGTGCAGCGAGTCGCAGAAGTCCAGCAAGGGCTCGTTCACAAGCCGAGCCGGCTGAGGGCGTCCTCGCTTCTGCGAAAGGGAAGGCGGAGCCGTAGCACTTCACCCCGCAGCGTGGAGACAGGCACTTTGCTAGTCCTTCAGCCTTGCAGAGTCCCTGCAGCTAGAGCTCAGCCAGGAGCAGGCGTCAAAGCAGAAGGCCTTCCTAAAGCACCCCTTCTCCGAGCAGCCTCCGGAAAGGGCTCATCCCGCTGCGGCTCTGCGCCTTTCTTCGAATGCAGACGCCCGGCACACTTGGCTCAGCGAGAGCTGCGTGGGCAGCTTGGACTCAGCGAAAGCCAAAGGGTGTCCTTGGAGCTCGAGCTTGTTGGGGAGGATGAAAGTTTGGGAAGAAAGTTTCACAGCTATGTAGGCTTGGCAGAAAGATGTGTGAATGTAGAAACTTAGCATGAGGTAGGAATGGAAGGAGGTTTTGATGGAGAGGAAAAGGTGTTCTGCTGAAACACTGATCGCTGACTAAGTGAGAAGGCAAAGGCTGGAAGATGGAGTTGGAAGGAGATTTTCTTTGATGATTAGGACAACGGTATGTGACTCCAAACGAGCACCTGTTTTTCCCCACGTAAATGAGTCTCAAGAAGGGCATAAGGGAATAGAACACATGTTTTGACCAAAAAGAGAGCTCTCGCAGGCAAACAAGAAATGTCGATGGAGCAAGAAGAAGAAGAAGGAAGGAGGAAGGAGGGGGGGTCTGAGAATTCTCCGTGGTAAGCTTAAATTGTAAGTTGCTTACTCTTGCGATTGGAGAAGAATGACTAGAATTCGGCAATGGTAGTAGTCATGATAGGCTACAGGCAAATGTCAAGGTATCACTGTGTATGGTGCTTGTTGCTTGTACTGTATTAAGGGACTCAGCAAAGAAAGCGATATAATGCCTTGTAACTTGAACAGAAAGCGGCTCCCGGTATGCCTACGAGCTGTAGCTGACAGCTGCAGGGCTGGCTCTGCGTACCCACTGCCTGAAAGGCTGTAAGTTCGCCTGTGCAAGAACCAGCTTTCAAGAGAGCCGCCTGAAGTGCAGACAGCCTTCGTGAGCCTTTCTCCTCCAGAGCTGTGGCAAAGAAAGCGTGCACGCTACAGCGTGGGTGCGTGCAGCATGCACGAGCAAAAGCGGCCAAGTCCGGTGCCCTCGCTGGGCTTCCCTTTCGTGCGGACAAGGTGAGGCGAAGAACGAAGCCGCAGAGCAGCGGGCTTGCGTGTGCAGTGCAGCGAGTCGCAGAAGTCCAGCAAGGGCTCGTTCACAAGCCGAGCCGGCTGAGGGCGTCCTCGCTTCTGCGAAAGGGAAGGCGGAGCCGTAGCACTTCACCCCGCAGCGTGGAGACAGGCACTTTGCTAGTCCTTCAGCCTTGCAGAGTCCCTGCAGCTAGAGCTCAGCCAGGAGCAGGCGTCAAAGCAGAAGGCCTTCCTAAAGCACCCCTTCTCCGAGCAGCCTCCGGAAAGGGCTCATCCCGCTGCGGCTCTGCGCCTTTCTTCGAATGCAGACGCCCGGCACACTTGGCTCAGCGAGAGCTGCGTGGGCAGCTTGGACTCAGCGAAAGCCAAAGGGTGTCCTTGGAGCTCGAGCTTGTTGGGGAGGATGAAAGTTTGGGAAGAAAGTTTCACAGCTATGTAGGCTTGGCAGAAAGATGTGTGAATGTAGAAACTTAGCATGAGGTAGGAATGGAAGGAGGTTTTGATGGAGAGGAAAAGGTGTTCTGCTGAAACACTGATCGCTGACTAAGTGAGAAGGCAAAGGCTGGAAGATGGAGTTGGAAGGAGATTTTCTTTGATGATTAGGACAACGGTATGTGACTCCAAACGAGCACCTGTTTTTCCCCACGTAAATGAGTCTCAAGAAGGGCATAAGGGAATAGAACACATGTTTTGACCAAAAAGAGAGCTCTCGCAGGCAAACAAGAAATGTCGATGGAGCAAGAAGAAGAAGAAGGAAGGAGGAAGGAGGGGGGGTCTGAGAATTCTCCGTGGTAAGCTTAAATTGTAAGTTGCTTACTCTTGCGATTGGAGAAGAATGACTAGAATTCGGCAATGGTAGTAGTCATGATAGGCTACAGGCAAATGTCAAGGTATCACTGTGTATGGTGCTTGTTGCTTGTACTGTATTAAGGGACTCAGCAAAGAAAGCGATATAATGCCTTGTAACTTGAACAGAAAGCGGCTCCCGGTATGCCTACGAGCTGTAGCTGACAGCTGCAGGGCTGGCTCTGCGTACCCACTGCCTGAAAGGCTGTAAGTTCGCCTGTGCAAGAACCAGCTTTCAAGAGAGCCGCCTGAAGTGCAGACAGCCTTCGTGAGCCTTTCTCCTCCAGAGCTGTGGCAAAGAAAGCGTGCACGCTACAGCGTGGGTGCGTGCAGCATGCACGAGCAAAAGCGGCCAAGTCCAGTGCCCTCGCTGGGCTTCCCTTTCGTGCGGACAAGGTGAGGCGAAGAACGAAGCCGCAGAGCAGCGGGCTTGCGTGTGCAGTGCAGCGAGTCGCAGAAGTCCAGCAAGGGCTCGTTCACAAGCCGAGCCGGCTGAGGGCGTCCTCGCTTCTGCGAAAGGGAAGGCGGAGCCGTAGCACTTCACCCCGCAGCGTGGAGACAGGCACTTTGCTAGTCCTTCAGCCTTGCAGAGTCCCTGCAGCTAGAGCTCAGCCAGGAGCAGGCGTCAAAGCAGAAGGCCTTCCTAAAGCACCCCTTCTCCGAGCAGCCTCCGGAAAGGGCTCATCCCGCTGCGGCTCTGCGCCTTTCTTCGAATGCAGACGCCCGGCACACTTGGCTCAGCGAGAGCTGCGTGGGCAGCTTGGACTCAGCGAAAGCCAAAGGGTGTCCTTGGAGCTCGAGCTTGTTGGGGAGGATGAAAGTTTGGGAAGAAAGTTTCACAGCTATGTAGGCTTGGCAGAAAGATGTGTGAATGTAGAAACTTAGCATGAGGTAGGAATGGAAGGAGGTTTTGATGGAGAGGAAAAGGTGTTCTGCTGAAACACTGATCGCTGACTAAGTGAGAAGGCAAAGGCTGGAAGATGGAGTTGGAAGGAGATTTTCTTTGATGATTAGGACAACGGTATGTGACTCCAAACGAGCACCTGTTTTTCCCCACGTAAATGAGTCTCAAGAAGGGCATAAGGGAATAGAACACATGTTTTGACCAAAAAGAGAGCTCTCGCAGGCAAACAAGAAATGTCGATGGAGCAAGAAGAAGAAGAAGGAAGGAGGAAGGAGGGGGGGTCTGAGAATTCTCCGTGGTAAGCTTAAATTGTAAGTTGCTTACTCTTGCGATTGGAGAAGAATGACTAGAATTCGGCAATGGTAGTAGTCATGATAGGCTACAGGCAAATGTCAAGGTATCACTGTGTATGGTGCTTGTTGCTTGTACTGTATTAAGGGACTCAGCAAAGAAAGCGATATAATGCCTTGTAACTTGAACAGAAAGCGGCTCCCGGTATGCCTACGAGCTGTAGCTGACAGCTGCAGGGCTGGCTCTGCGTACCCACTGCCTGAAAGGCTGTAAGTTCGCCTGTGCAAGAACCAGCTTTCAAGAGAGCCGCCTGAAGTGCAGACAGCCTTCGTGAGCCTTTCTCCTCCAGAGCTGTGGCAAAGAAAGCGTGCACGCTACAGCGTGGGTGCGTGCAGCATGCACGAGCAAAAGCGGCCAAGTCCGGTGCCCTCGCTGGGCTTCCCTTTCGTGCGGACAAGGTGAGGCGAAGAACGAAGCCGCAGAGCAGCGGGCTTGCGTGTGCGGTGCAGCGAGTCGCAGAAGTCCAGCAAGGGCTCGTTCACAAGCCGAGCCGGCTGAGGGCGTCCTCGCTTCTGCGAAAGGGAAGGCGGAGCCGTAGCACTTCACCCCGCAGCGTGGAGACAGGCACTTTGCTAGTCCTTCAGCCTTGCAGAGTCCCTGCAGCTAGAGCTCAGCCAGGAGCAGGCGTCAAAGCAGAAGGCCTTCCTAAAGCACCCCTTCTCCGAGCAGCCTCCGGAAAGGGCTCATCCCGCTGCGGCTCTGCGCCTTTCTTCGAATGCAGACGCCCGGCACACTTGGCTCAGCGAGAGCTGCGTGGGCAGCTTGGACTCAGCGAAAGCCAAAGGGTGTCCTTGGAGCTCGAGCTTGTTGGGGAGGATGAAAGTTTGGGAAGAAAGTTTCACAGCTATGTAGGCTTGGCAGAAAGATGTGTGAATGTAGAAACTTAGCATGAGGTAGGAATGGAAGGAGGTTTTGATGGAGAGGAAAAGGTGTTCTGCTGAAACACTGATCGCTGACTAAGTGAGAAGGCAAAGGCTGGAAGATGGAGTTGGAAGGAGATTTTCTTTGATGATTAGGACAACGGTATGTGACTCCAAACGAGCACCTGTTTTTCCCCACGTAAATGAGTCTCAAGAAGGGCATAAGGGAATAGAACACATGTTTTGACCAAAAAGAGAGCTCTCGCAGGCAAACAAGAAATGTCGATGGAGCAAGAAGAAGAAGAAGGAAGGAGGAAGGAGGGGGGGTCTGAGAATTCTCCGTGGTAAGCTTAAATTGTAAGTTGCTTACTCTTGCGATTGGAGAAGAATGACTAGAATTCGGCAATGGTAGTAGTCATGATAGGCTACAGGCAAATGTCAAGGTATCACTGTGTATGGTGCTTGTTGCTTGTACTGTATTAAGGGACTCAGCAAAGAAACCGATATAATGCCTTGTAACTTGAACAGAAAGCGGCTCCCGGTATGCCTACGAGCTGTAGCTGACAGCTGCAGGGCTGGCTCTGCGTACCCACTGCCTGAAAGGCTGTAAGTTCGCCTGTGCAAGAACCAGCTTTCAAGAGAGCCGCCTGAAGTGCAGACAGCCTTCGTGAGCCTTTCTCCTCCAGAGCTGTGGCAAAGAAAGCGTGCACGCTACAGCGTGGGTGCGTGCAGCATGCACGAGCAAAAGCGGCCAAGTCCAGTGCCCTCGCTGGGCTTCCCTTTCGTGCGGACAAGGTGAGGCGAAGAACGAAGCCGCAGAGCAGCGGGCTTGCGTGTGCAGTGCAGCGAGTCGCAGAAGTCCAGCAAGGGCTCGTTCACAAGCCGAGCCGGCTGAGGGCGTCCTCGCTTCTGCGAAAGGGAAGGCGGAGCCGTAGCACTTCACCCCGCAGCGTGGAGACAGGCACTTTGCTAGTCCTTCAGCCTTGCAGAGTCCCTGCAGCTAGAGCTCAGCCAGGAGCAGGCGTCAAAGCAGAAGGCCTTCCTAAAGCACCCCTTCTCCGAGCAGCCTCCGGAAAGGGCTCATCCCGCTGCGGCTCTGCGCCTTTCTTCGAATGCAGACGCCCGGCACACTTGGCTCAGCGAGAGCTGCGTGGGCAGCTTGGACTCAGCGAAAGCCAAAGGGTGTCCTTGGAGCTCGAGCTTGTTGGGGAGGATGAAAGTTTGGGAAGAAAGTTTCACAGCTATGTAGGCTTGGCAGAAAGATGTGTGAATGTAGAAACTTAGCATGAGGTAGGAATGGAAGGAGGTTTTGATGGAGAGGAAAAGGTGTTCTGCTGAAACACTGATCGCTGACTAAGTGAGAAGGCAAAGGCTGGAAGATGGAGTTGGAAGGAGATTTTCTTTGATGATTAGGACAACGGTATGTGACTCCAAACGAGCACCTGTTTTTCCCCACGTAAATGAGTCTCAAGAAGGGCATAAGGGAATAGAACACATGTTTTGACCAAAAAGAGAGCTCTCGCAGGCAAACAAGAAATGTCGATGGAGCAAGAAGAAGAAGAAGGAAGGAGGAAGGAGGGGGGGTCTGAGAATTCTCCGTGGTAAGCTTAAATTGTAAGTTGCTTACTCTTGCGATTGGAGAAGAATGACTAGAATTCGGCAATGGTAGTAGTCATGATAGGCTACAGGCAAATGTCAAGGTATCACTGTGTATGGTGCTTGTTGCTTGTACTGTATTAAGGGACTCAGCAAAGAAACCGATATAATGCCTTGTAACTTGAACAGAAAGCGGCTCCCGGTATGCCTACGAGCTGTAGCTGACAGCTGCAGGGCTGGCTCTGCGTACCCACTGCCTGAAAGGCTGTAAGTTCGCCTATGCAAGAACCAGCTTTCAAGAGAGCCGCCTGAAGTGCAGACAGCCTTCGTGAGCCTTTCTCCTCCAGAGCTGTGGCAAAGAAAGCGTGCACGCTACAGCGTGGGTGCGTGCAGCATGCACGAGCAAAAGCGGCCAAGTCCAGTGCCCTCGCTGGGCTTCCCTTTCGTGCGGACAAGGTGAGGCGAAGAACGAAGCCGCAGAGCAGCGGGCTTGCGTGTGCAGTGCAGCGAGTCGCAGAAGTCCAGCAAGGGCTCGTTCACAAGCCGAGCCGGCTGAGGGCGTCCTCGCTTCTGCGAAAGGGAAGGCGGAGCCGTAGCACTTCACCCCGCAGCGTGGAGACAGGCACTTTGCTAGTCCTTCAGCCTTGCAGAGTCCCTGCAGCTAGAGCTCAGCCAGGAGCAGGCGTCAAAGCAGAAGGCCTTCCTAAAGCACCCCTTCTCCGAGCAGCCTCCGGAAAGGGCTCATCCCGCTGCGGCTCTGCGCCTTTCTTCGAATGCAGACGCCCGGCACACTTGGCTCAGCGAGAGCTGCGTGGGCAGCTTGGACTCAGCGAAAGCCAAAGGGTGTCCTTGGAGCTCGAGCTTGTTGGGGAGGATGAAAGTTTGGGAAGAAAGTTTCACAGCTATGTAGGCTTGGCAGAAAGATGTGTGAATGTAGAAACTTAGCATGAGGTAGGAATGGAAGGAGGTTTTGATGGAGAGGAAAAGGTGTTCTGCTGAAACACTGATCGCTGACTAAGTGAGAAGGCAAAGGCTGGAAGATGGAGTTGGAAGGAGATTTTCTTTGATGATTAGGACAACGGTATGTGACTCCAAACGAGCACCTGTTTTTCCCCACGTAAATGAGTCTCAAGAAGGGCATAAGGGAATAGAACACATGTTTTGACCAAAAAGAGAGCTCTCGCAGGCAAACAAGAAATGTCGATGGAGCAAGAAGAAGAAGAAGGAAGGAGGAAGGAGGGGGGGTCTGAGAATTCTCCGTGGTAAGCTTAAATTGTAAGTTGCTTACTCTTGCGATTGGAGAAGAATGACTAGAATTCGGCAATGGTAGTAGTCATGATAGGCTACAGGCAAATGTCAAGGTATCACTGTGTATGGTGCTTGTTGCTTGTACTGTATTAAGGGACTCAGCAAAGAAACCGATATAATGCCTTGTAACTTGAACAGAAAGCGGCTCCCGGTATGCCTACGAGCTGTAGCTGACAGCTGCAGGGCTGGCTCTGCGTACCCACTGCCTGAAAGGCTGTAAGTTCGCCTGTGCAAGAACCAGCTTTCAAGAGAGCCGCCTGAAGTGCAGACAGCCTTCGTGAGCCTTTCTCCTCCAGAGCTGTGGCAAAGAAAGCGTGCACGCTACAGCGTGGGTGCGTGCAGCATGCACGAGCAAAAGCGGCCAAGTCCGGTGCCCTCGCTGGGCTTCCCTTTCGTGCGGACAAGGTGAGGCGAAGAACGAAGCCGCAGAGCAGCGGGCTTGCGTGTGCAGTGCAGCGAGTCGCAGAAGTCCAGCAAGGGCTCGTTCACAAGCCGAGCCGGCTGAGGGCGTCCTCGCTTCTGCGAAAGGGAAGGCGGAGCCGTAGCACTTCACCCCGCAGCGTGGAGACAGGCACTTTGCTAGTCCTTCAGCCTTGCAGAGTCCCTGCAGCTAGAGCTCAGCCAGGAGCAGGCGTCAAAGCAGAAGGCCTTCCTAAAGCACCCCTTCTCCGAGCAGCCTCCGGAAAGGGCTCATCCCGCTGCGGCTCTGCGCCTTTCTTCGAATGCAGACGCCCGGCACACTTGGCTCAGCGAGAGCTGCGTGGGCAGCTTGGACTCAGCGAAAGCCAAAGGGTGTCCTTGGAGCTCGAGCTTGTTGGGGAGGATGAAAGTTTGGGAAGAAAGTTTCACAGCTATGTAGGCTTGGCAGAAAGATGTGTGAATGTAGAAACTTAGCATGAGGTAGGAATGGAAGGAGGTTTTGATGGAGAGGAAAAGGTGTTCTGCTGAAACACTGATCGCTGACTAAGTGAGAAGGCAAAGGCTGGAAGATGGAGTTGGAAGGAGATTTTCTTTGATGATTAGGACAACGGTATGTGACTCCAAACGAGCACCTGTTTTTCCCCACGTAAATGAGTCTCAAGAAGGGCATAAGGGAATAGAACACATGTTTTGACCAAAAAGAGAGCTCTCGCAGGCAAACAAGAAATGTCGATGGAGCAAGAAGAAGAAGAAGGAAGGAGGAAGGAGGGGGGGTCTGAGAATTCTCCGTGGTAAGCTTAAATTGTAAGTTGCTTACTCTTGCGATTGGAGAAGAATGACTAGAATTCGGCAATGGTAGTAGTCATGATAGGCTACAGGCAAATGTCAAGGTATCACTGTGTATGGTGCTTGTTGCTTGTACTGTATTAAGGGACTCAGCAAAGAAACCGATATAATGCCTTGTAACTTGAACAGAAAGCGGCTCCCGGTATGCCTACGAGCTGTAGCTGACAGCTGCAGGGCTGGCTCTGCGTACCCACTGCCTGAAAGGCTGTAAGTTCGCCTGTGCAAGAACCAGCTTTCAAGAGAGCCGCCTGAAGTGCAGACAGCCTTCGTGAGCCTTTCTCCTCCAGAGCTGTGGCAAAGAAAGCGTGCACGCTACAGCGTGGGTGCGTGCAGCATGCACGAGCAAAAGCGGCCAAGTCCGGTGCCCTCGCTGGGCTTCCCTTTCGTGCGGACAAGGTGAGGCGAAGAACGAAGCCGCAGAGCAGCGGGCTTGCGTGTGCAGTGCAGCGAGTCGCAGAAGTCCAGCAAGGGCTCGTTCACAAGCCGAGCCGGCTGAGGGCGTCCTCGCTTCTGCGAAAGGGAAGGCGGAGCCGTAGCACTTCACCCCGCAGCGTGGAGACAGGCACTTTGCTAGTCCTTCAGCCTTGCAGAGTCCCTGCAGCTAGAGCTCAGCCAGGAGCAGGCGTCAAAGCAGAAGGCCTTCCTAAAGCACCCCTTCTCCGAGCAGCCTCCGGAAAGGGCTCATCCCGCTGCGGCTCTGCGCCTTTCTTCGAATGCAGACGCCCGGCACACTTGGCTCAGCGAGAGCTGCGTGGGCAGCTTGGACTCAGCGAAAGCCAAAGGGTGTCCTTGGAGCTCGAGCTTGTTGGGGAGGATGAAAGTTTGGGAAGAAAGTTTCACAGCTATGTAGGCTTGGCAGAAAGATGTGTGAATGTAGAAACTTAGCATGAGGTAGGAATGGAAGGAGGTTTTGATGGAGAGGAAAAGGTGTTCTGCTGAAACACTGATCGCTGACTAAGTGAGAAGGCAAAGGCTGGAAGATGGAGTTGGAAGGAGATTTTCTTTGATGATTAGGACAACGGTATGTGACTCCAAACGAGCACCTGTTTTTCCCCACGTAAATGAGTCTCAAGAAGGGCATAAGGGAATAGAACACATGTTTTGACCAAAAAGAGAGCTCTCGCAGGCAAACAAGAAATGTCGATGGAGCAAGAAGAAGAAGAAGGAAGGAGGAAGGAGGGGGGGTCTGAGAATTCTCCGTGGTAAGCTTAAATTGTAAGTTGCTTACTCTTGCGATTGGAGAAGAATGACTAGAATTCGGCAATGGTAGTAGTCATGATAGGCTACAGGCAAATGTCAAGGTATCACTGTGTATGGTGCTTGTTGCTTGTACTGTATTAAGGGACTCAGCAAAGAAACCGATATAATGCCTTGTAACTTGAACAGAAAGCGGCTCCCGGTATGCCTACGAGCTGTAGCTGACAGCTGCAGGGCTGGCTCTGCGTACCCACTGCCTGAAAGGCTGTAAGTTCGCCTGTGCAAGAACCAGCTTTCAAGAGAGCCGCCTGAAGTGCAGACAGCCTTCGTGAGCCTTTCTCCTCCAGAGCTGTGGCAAAGAAAGCGTGCACGCTACAGCGTGGGTGCGTGCAGCATGCACGAGCAAAAGCGGCCAAGTCCGGTGCCCTCGCTGGGCTTCCCTTTCGTGCGGACAAGGTGAGGCGAAGAACGAAGCCGCAGAGCAGCGGGCTTGCGTGTGCAGTGCAGCGAGTCGCAGAAGTCCAGCAAGGGCTCGTTCACAAGCCGAGCCGGCTGAGGGCGTCCTCGCTTCTGCGAAAGGGAAGGCGGAGCCGTAGCACTTCACCCCGCAGCGTGGAGACAGGCACTTTGCTAGTCCTTCAGCCTTGCAGAGTCCCTGCAGCTAGAGCTCAGCCAGGAGCAGGCGTCAAAGCAGAAGGCCTTCCTAAAGCACCCCTTCTCCGAGCAGCCTCCGGAAAGGGCTCATCCCGCTGCGGCTCTGCGCCTTTCTTCGAATGCAGACGCCCGGCACACTTGGCTCAGCGAGAGCTGCGTGGGCAGCTTGGACTCAGCGAAAGCCAAAGGGTGTCCTTGGAGCTCGAGCTTGTTGGGGAGGATGAAAGTTTGGGAAGAAAGTTTCACAGCTATGTAGGCTTGGCAGAAAGATGTGTGAATGTAGAAACTTAGCATGAGGTAGGAATGGAAGGAGGTTTTGATGGAGAGGAAAAGGTGTTCTGCTGAAACACTGATCGCTGACTAAGTGAGAAGGCAAAGGCTGGAAGATGGAGTTGGAAGGAGATTTTCTTTGATGATTAGGACAACGGTATGTGACTCCAAACGAGCACCTGTTTTTCCCCACGTAAATGAGTCTCAAGAAGGGCATAAGGGAATAGAACACATGTTTTGACCAAAAAGAGAGCTCTCGCAGGCAAACAAGAAATGTCGATGGAGCAAGAAGAAGAAGAAGGAAGGAGGAAGGAGGGGGGGTCTGAGAATTCTCCGTGGTAAGCTTAAATTGTAAGTTGCTTACTCTTGCGATTGGAGAAGAATGACTAGAATTCGGCAATGGTAGTAGTCATGATAGGCTACAGGCAAATGTCAAGGTATCACTGTGTATGGTGCTTGTTGCTTGTACTGTATTAAGGGACTCAGCAAAGAAACCGATATAATGCCTTGTAACTTGAACAGAAAGCGGCTCCCGGTATGCCTACGAGCTGTAGCTGACAGCTGCAGGGCTGGCTCTGCGTACCCACTGCCTGAAAGGCTGTAAGTTCGCCTGTGCAAGAACCAGCTTTCAAGAGAGCCGCCTGAAGTGCAGACAGCCTTCGTGAGCCTTTCTCCTCCAGAGCTGTGGCAAAGAAAGCGTGCACGCTACAGCGTGGGTGCGTGCAGCATGCACGAGCAAAAGCGGCCAAGTCCAGTGCCCTCGCTGGGCTTCCCTTTCGTGCGGACAAGGTGAGGCGAAGAACGAAGCCGCAGAGCAGCGGGCTTGCGTGTGCAGTGCAGCGAGTCGCAGAAGTCCAGCAAGGGCTCGTTCACAAGCCGAGCCGGCTGAGGGCGTCCTCGCTTCTGCGAAAGGGAAGGCGGAGCCGTAGCACTTCACCCCGCAGCGTGGAGACAGGCACTTTGCTAGTCCTTCAGCCTTGCAGAGTCCCTGCAGCTAGAGCTCAGCCAGGAGCAGGCGTCAAAGCAGAAGGCCTTCCTAAAGCACCCCTTCTCCGAGCAGCCTCCGGAAAGGGCTCATCCCGCTGCGGCTCTGCGCCTTTCTTCGAATGCAGACGCCTGGCACACTTGGCTCAGCGAGAGCTGCGTGGGCAGCTTGGACTCAGCGAAAGCCAAAGGGTGTCCTTGGAGCTCGAGCTTGTTGGGGAGGATGAAAGTTTGGGAAGAAAGTTTCACAGCTATGTAGGCTTGGCAGAAAGATGTGTGAATGTAGAAACTTAGCATGAGGTAGGAATGGAAGGAGGTTTTGATGGAGAGGAAAAGGTGTTCTGCTGAAACACTGATCGCTGACTAAGTGAGAAGGCAAAGGCTGGAAGATGGAGTTGGAAGGAGATTTTCTTTGATGATTAGGACAACGGTATGTGACTCCAAACGAGCACCTGTTTTTCCCCACGTAAATGAGTCTCAAGAAGGGCATAAGGGAATAGAACACATGTTTTGACCAAAAAGAGAGCTCTCGCAGGCAAACAAGAAATGTCGATGGAGCAAGAAGATGAAGAAGAAGGAAGGAGGGCGGGGGGGGGGGGGGTCTGAGAATTCTCCGTGGTAAGCTTAAATTGTAAGTTGCTTACTCTTGCGATTGGAGAAGAATGACTAGAATTCGGCAATGGTAGTAGTCATGATAGGCTACAGGCAAATGTCAAGGTATCACTGTGTATGGTGCTTGTTGCTTGTACTGTATTAAGGGACTCAGCAAAGAAACCGATATAATGCCTTGTAACTTGAACAGAAAGCGGCTCCCGGTATGCCTACGAGCTGTAGCTGACAGCTGCAGGGCTGGCTCTGCGTACCCACTGCCTGAAAGGCTGTAAGTTCGCCTGTGCAAGAACCAGCTTTCAAGAGAGCCGCCTGAAGTGCAGACAGCCTTCGTGAGCCTTTCTCCTCCAGAGCTGTGGCAAAGAAAGCGTGCACGCTACAGCGTGGGTGCGTGCAGCATGCACGAGCAAAAGCGGCCAAGTCCAGTGCCCTCGCTGGGCTTCCCTTTCGTGCGGACAAGGTGAGGCGAAGAACGAAGCCGCAGAGCAGCGGGCTTGCGTGTGCAGTGCAGCGAGTCGCAGAAGTCCAGCAAGGGCTCGTTCACAAGCCGAGCCGGCTGAGGGCGTCCTCGCTTCTGCGAAAGGGAAGGCGGAGCCGTAGCACTTCACCCCGCAGCGTGGAGACAGGCACTTTGCTAGTCCTTCAGCCTTGCAGAGTCCCTGCAGCTAGAGCTCAGCCAGGAGCAGGCGTCAAAGCAGAAGGCCTTCCTAAAGCACCCCTTCTCCGAGCAGCCTCCGGAAAGGGCTCATCCCGCTGCGGCTCTGCGCCTTTCTTCGAATGCAGACGCCCGGCACACTTGGCTCAGCGAGAGCTGCGTGGGCAGCTTGGACTCAGCGAAAGCCAAAGGGTGTCCTTGGAGCTCGAGCTTGTTGGGGAGGATGAAAGTTTGGGAAGAAAGTTTCACAGCTATGTAGGCTTGGCAGAAAGATGTGTGAATGTAGAAACTTAGCATGAGGTAGGAATGGAAGGAGGTTTTGATGGAGAGGAAAAGGTGTTCTGCTGAAACACTGATCGCTGACTAAGTGAGAAGGCAAAGGCTGGAAGATGGAGTTGGAAGGAGATTTTCTTTGATGATTAGGACAACGGTATGTGACTCCAAACGAGCACCTGTTTTTCCCCACGTAAATGAGTCTCAAGAAGGGCATAAGGGAATAGAACACATGTTTTGACCAAAAAGAGAGCTCTCGCAGGCAAACAAGAAATGTCGATGGAGCAAGAAGAAGAAGAAGGAAGGAGGAAGGAGGGGGGGTCTGAGAATTCTCCGTGGTAAGCTTAAATTGTAAGTTGCTTACTCTTGCGATTGGAGAAGAATGACTAGAATTCGGCAATGGTAGTAGTCATGATAGGCTACAGGCAAATGTCAAGGTATCACTGTGTATGGTGCTTGTTGCTTGTACTGTATTAAGGGACTCAGCAAAGAAACCGATATAATGCCTTGTAACTTGAACAGAAAGCGGCTCCCGGTATGCCTACGAGCTGTAGCTGACAGCTGCAGGGCTGGCTCTGCGTACCCACTGCCTGAAAGGCTGTAAGTTCGCCTGTGCAAGAACCAGCTTTCAAGAGAGCCGCCTGAAGTGCAGACAGCCTTCGTGAGCCTTTCTCCTCCAGAGCTGTGGCAAAGAAAGCGTGCACGCTACAGCGTGGGTGCGTGCAGCATGCACGAGCAAAAGCGGCCAAGTCCAGTGCCCTCGCTGGGCTTCCCTTTCGTGCGGACAAGGTGAGGCGAAGAACGAAGCCGCAGAGCAGCGGGCTTGCGTGTGCAGTGCAGCGAGTCGCAGAAGTCCAGCAAGGGCTCGTTCACAAGCCGAGCCGGCTGAGGGCGTCCTCGCTTCTGCGAAAGGGAAGGCGGAGCCGTAGCACTTCACCCCGCAGCGTGGAGACAGGCACTTTGCTAGTCCTTCAGCCTTGCAGAGTCCCTGCAGCTAGAGCTCAGCCAGGAGCAGGCGTCAAAGCAGAAGGCCTTCCTAAAGCACCCCTTCTCCGAGCAGCCTCCGGAAAGGGCTCATCCCGCTGCGGCTCTGCGCCTTTCTTCGAATGCAGACGCCCGGCACACTTGGCTCAGCGAGAGCTGCGTGGGCAGCTTGGACTCAGCGAAAGCCAAAGGGTGTCCTTGGAGCTCGAGCTTGTTGGGGAGGATGAAAGTTTGGGAAGAAAGTTTCACAGCTATGTAGGCTTGGCAGAAAGATGTGTGAATGTAGAAACTTAGCATGAGGTAGGAATGGAAGGAGGTTTTGATGGAGAGGAAAAGGTGTTCTGCTGAAACACTGATCGCTGACTAAGTGAGAAGGCAAAGGCTGGAAGATGGAGTTGGAAGGAGATTTTCTTTGATGATTAGGACAACGGTATGTGACTCCAAACGAGCACCTGTTTTTCCCCACGTAAATGAGTCTCAAGAAGGGCATAAGGGAATAGAACACATGTTTTGACCAAAAAGAGAGCTCTCGCAGGCAAACAAGAAATGTCGATGGAGCAAGAAGAAGAAGAAGGAAGGAGGAAGGAGGGGGGGTCTGAGAATTCTCCGTGGTAAGCTTAAATTGTAAGTTGCTTACTCTTGCGATTGGAGAAGAATGACTAGAATTCGGCAATGGTAGTAGTCATGATAGGCTACAGGCAAATGTCAAGGTATCACTGTGTATGGTGCTTGTTGCTTGTACTGTATTAAGGGACTCAGCAAAGAAACCGATATAATGCCTTGTAACTTGAACAGAAAGCGGCTCCCGGTATGCCTACGAGCTGTAGCTGACAGCTGCAGGGCTGGCTCTGCGTACCCACTGCCTGAAAGGCTGTAAGTTCGCCTGTGCAAGAACCAGCTTTCAAGAGAGCCGCCTGAAGTGCAGACAGCCTTCGTGAGCCTTTCTCCTCCAGAGCTGTGGCAAAGAAAGCGTGCACGCTACAGCGTGGGTGCGTGCAGCATGCACGAGCAAAAGCGGCCAAGTCCAGTGCCCTCGCTGGGCTTCCCTTTCGTGCGGACAAGGTGAGGCGAAGAACGAAGCCGCAGAGCAGCGGGCTTGCGTGTGCAGTGCAGCGAGTCGCAGAAGTCCAGCAAGGGCTCGTTCACAAGCCGAGCCGGCTGAGGGCGTCCTCGCTTCTGCGAAAGGGAAGGCGGAGCCGTAGCACTTCACCCCGCAGCGTGGAGACAGGCACTTTGCTAGTCCTTCAGCCTTGCAGAGTCCCTGCAGCTAGAGCTCAGCCAGGAGCAGGCGTCAAAGCAGAAGGCCTTCCTAAAGCACCCCTTCTCCGAGCAGCCTCCGGAAAGGGCTCATCCCGCTGCGGCTCTGCGCCTTTCTTCGAATGCAGACGCCCGGCACACTTGGCTCAGCGAGAGCTGCGTGGGCAGCTTGGACTCAGCGAAAGCCAAAGGGTGTCCTTGGAGCTCGAGCTTGTTGGGGAGGATGAAAGTTTGGGAAGAAAGTTTCACAGCTATGTAGGCTTGGCAGAAAGATGTGTGAATGTAGAAACTTAGCATGAGGTAGGAATGGAAGGAGGTTTTGATGGAGAGGAAAAGGTGTTCTGCTGAAACACTGATCGCTGACTAAGTGAGAAGGCAAAGGCTGGAAGATGGAGTTGGAAGGAGATTTTCTTTGATGATTAGGACAACGGTATGTGACTCCAAACGAGCACCTGTTTTTCCCCACGTAAATGAGTCTCAAGAAGGGCATAAGGGAATAGAACACATGTTTTGACCAAAAAGAGAGCTCTCGCAGGCAAACAAGAAATGTCGATGGAGCAAGAAGAAGAAGAAGGAAGGAGGAAGGAGGGGGGGTCTGAGAATTCTCCGTGGTAAGCTTAAATTGTAAGTTGCTTACTCTTGCGATTGGAGAAGAATGACTAGAATTCGGCAATGGTAGTAGTCATGATAGGCTACAGGCAAATGTCAAGGTATCACTGTGTATGGTGCTTGTTGCTTGTACTGTATTAAGGGACTCAGCAAAGAAACCGATATAATGCCTTGTAACTTGAACAGAAAGCGGCTCCCGGTATGCCTACGAGCTGTAGCTGACAGCTGCAGGGCTGGCTCTGCGTACCCACTGCCTGAAAGGCTGTAAGTTCGCCTGTGCAAGAACCAGCTTTCAAGAGAGCCGCCTGAAGTGCAGACAGCCTTCGTGAGCCTTTCTCCTCCAGAGCTGTGGCAAAGAAAGCGTGCACGCTACAGCGTGGGTGCGTGCAGCATGCACGAGCAAAAGCGGCCAAGTCCAGTGCCCTCGCTGGGCTTCCCTTTCGTGCGGACAAGGTGAGGCGAAGAACGAAGCCGCAGAGCAGCGGGCTTGCGTGTGCAGTGCAGCGAGTCGCAGAAGTCCAGCAAGGGCTCGTTCACAAGCCGAGCCGGCTGAGGGCGTCCTCGCTTCTGCGAAAGGGAAGGCGGAGCCGTAGCACTTCACCCCGCAGCGTGGAGACAGGCACTTTGCTAGTCCTTCAGCCTTGCAGAGTCCCTGCAGCTAGAGCTCAGCCAGGAGCAGGCGTCAAAGCAGAAGGCCTTCCTAAAGCACCCCTTCTCCGAGCAGCCTCCGGAAAGGGCTCATCCCGCTGCGGCTCTGCGCCTTTCTTCGAATGCAGACGCCCGGCACACTTGGCTCAGCGAGAGCTGCGTGGGCAGCTTGGACTCAGCGAAAGCCAAAGGGTGTCCTTGGAGCTCGAGCTTGTTGGGGAGGATGAAAGTTTGGGAAGAAAGTTTCACAGCTATGTAGGCTTGGCAGAAAGATGTGTGAATGTAGAAACTTAGCATGAGGTAGGAATGGAAGGAGGTTTTGATGGAGAGGAAAAGGTGTTCTGCTGAAACACTGATCGCTGACTAAGTGAGAAGGCAAAGGCTGGAAGATGGAGTTGGAAGGAGATTTTCTTTGATGATTAGGACAACGGTATGTGACTCCAAACGAGCACCTGTTTTTCCCCACGTAAATGAGTCTCAAGAAGGGCATAAGGGAATAGAACACATGTTTTGACCAAAAAGAGAGCTCTCGCAGGCAAACAAGAAATGTCGATGGAGCAAGAAGAAGAAGAAGGAAGGAGGAAGGAGGGGGGGTCTGAGAATTCTCCGTGGTAAGCTTAAATTGTAAGTTGCTTACTCTTGCGATTGGAGAAGAATGACTAGAATTCGGCAATGGTAGTAGTCATGATAGGCTACAGGCAAATGTCAAGGTATCACTGTGTATGGTGCTTGTTGCTTGTACTGTATTAAGGGACTCAGCAAAGAAACCGATATAATGCCTTGTAACTTGAACAGAAAGCGGCTCCCGGTATGCCTACGAGCTGTAGCTGACAGCTGCAGGGCTGGCTCTGCGTACCCACTGCCTGAAAGGCTGTAAGTTCGCCTGTGCAAGAACCAGCTTTCAAGAGAGCCGCCTGAAGTGCAGACAGCCTTCGTGAGCCTTTCTCCTCCAGAGCTGTGGCAAAGAAAGCGTGCACGCTACAGCGTGGGTGCGTGCAGCATGCACGAGCAAAAGCGGCCAAGTCCAGTGCCCTCGCTGGGCTTCCCTTTCGTGCGGACAAGGTGAGGCGAAGAACGAAGCCGCAGAGCAGCGGGCTTGCGTGTGCAGTGCAGCGAGTCGCAGAAGTCCAGCAAGGGCTCGTTCACAAGCCGAGCCGGCTGAGGGCGTCCTCGCTTCTGCGAAAGGGAAGGCGGAGCCGTAGCACTTCACCCCGCAGCGTGGAGACAGGCACTTTGCTAGTCCTTCAGCCTTGCAGAGTCCCTGCAGCTAGAGCTCAGCCAGGAGCAGGCGTCAAAGCAGAAGGCCTTCCTAAAGCACCCCTTCTCCGAGCAGCCTCCGGAAAGGGCTCATCCCGCTGCGGCTCTGCGCCTTTCTTCGAATGCAGACGCCCGGCACACTTGGCTCAGCGAGAGCTGCGTGGGCAGCTTGGACTCAGCGAAAGCCAAAGGGTGTCCTTGGAGCTCGAGCTTGTTGGGGAGGATGAAAGTTTGGGAAGAAAGTTTCACAGCTATGTAGGCTTGGCAGAAAGATGTGTGAATGTAGAAACTTAGCATGAGGTAGGAATGGAAGGAGGTTTTGATGGAGAGGAAAAGGTGTTCTGCTGAAACACTGATCGCTGACTAAGTGAGAAGGCAAAGGCTGGAAGATGGAGTTGGAAGGAGATTTTCTTTGATGATTAGGACAACGGTATGTGACTCCAAACGAGCACCTGTTTTTCCCCACGTAAATGAGTCTCAAGAAGGGCATAAGGGAATAGAACACATGTTTTGACCAAAAAGAGAGCTCTCGCAGGCAAACAAGAAATGTCGATGGAGCAAGAAGAAGAAGAAGGAAGGAGGAAGGAGGGGGGGTCTGAGAATTCTCCGTGGTAAGCTTAAATTGTAAGTTGCTTACTCTTGCGATTGGAGAAGAATGACTAGAATTCGGCAATGGTAGTAGTCATGATAGGCTACAGGCAAATGTCAAGGTATCACTGTGTATGGTGCTTGTTGCTTGTACTGTATTAAGGGACTCAGCAAAGAAACCGATATAATGCCTTGTAACTTGAACAGAAAGCGGCTCCCGGTATGCCTACGAGCTGTAGCTGACAGCTGCAGGGCTGGCTCTGCGTACCCACTGCCTGAAAGGCTGTAAGTTCGCCTATGCAAGAACCAGCTTTCAAGAGAGCCGCCTGAAGTGCAGACAGCCTTCGTGAGCCTTTCTCCTCCAGAGCTGTGGCAAAGAAAGCGTGCACGCTACAGCGTGGGTGCGTGCAGCATGCACGAGCAAAAGCGGCCAAGTCCGGTGCCCTCGCTGGGCTTCCCTTTCGTGCGGACAAGGTGAGGCGAAGAACGAAGCCGCAGAGCAGCGGGCTTGCGTGTGCAGTGCAGCGAGTCGCAGAAGTCCAGCAAGGGCTCGTTCACAAGCCGAGCCGGCTGAGGGCGTCCTCGCTTCTGCGAAAGGGAAGGCGGAGCCGTAGCACTTCACCCCGCAGCGTGGAGACAGGCACTTTGCTAGTCCTTCAGCCTTGCAGAGTCCCTGCAGCTAGAGCTCAGCCAGGAGCAGGCGTCAAAGCAGAAGGCCTTCCTAAAGCACCCCTTCTCCGAGCAGCCTCCGGAAAGGGCTCATCCCGCTGCGGCTCTGCGCCTTTCTTCGAATGCAGACGCCCGGCACACTTGGCTCAGCGAGAGCTGCGTGGGCAGCTTGGACTCAGCGAAAGCCAAAGGGTGTCCTTGGAGCTCGAGCTTGTTGGGGAGGATGAAAGTTTGGGAAGAAAGTTTCACAGCTATGTAGGCTTGGCAGAAAGATGTGTGAATGTAGAAACTTAGCATGAGGTAGGAATGGAAGGAGGTTTTGATGGAGAGGAAAAGGTGTTCTGCTGAAACACTGATCGCTGACTAAGTGAGAAGGCAAAGGCTGGAAGATGGAGTTGGAAGGAGATTTTCTTTGATGATTAGGACAACGGTATGTGACTCCAAACGAGCACCTGTTTTTCCCCACGTAAATGAGTCTCAAGAAGGGCATAAGGGAATAGAACACATGTTTTGACCAAAAAGAGAGCTCTCGCAGGCAAACAAGAAATGTCGATGGAGCAAGAAGAAGAAGAAGGAAGGAGGAAGGAGGGGGGGTCTGAGAATTCTCCGTGGTAAGCTTAAATTGTAAGTTGCTTACTCTTGCGATTGGAGAAGAATGACTAGAATTCGGCAATGGTAGTAGTCATGATAGGCTACAGGCAAATGTCAAGGTATCACTGTGTATGGTGCTTGTTGCTTGTACTGTATTAAGGGACTCAGCAAAGAAACCGATATAATGCCTTGTAACTTGAACAGAAAGCGGCTCCCGGTATGCCTACGAGCTGTAGCTGACAGCTGCAGGGCTGGCTCTGCGTACCCACTGCCTGAAAGGCTGTAAGTTCGCCTGTGCAAGAACCAGCTTTCAAGAGAGCCGCCTGAAGTGCAGACAGCCTTCGTGAGCCTTTCTCCTCCAGAGCTGTGGCAAAGAAAGCGTGCACGCTACAGCGTGGGTGCGTGCAGCATGCACGAGCAAAAGCGGCCAAGTCCGGTGCCCTCGCTGGGCTTCCCTTTCGTGCGGACAAGGTGAGGCGAAGAACGAAGCCGCAGAGCAGCGGGCTTGCGTGTGCAGTGCAGCGAGTCGCAGAAGTCCAGCAAGGGCTCGTTCACAAGCCGAGCCGGCTGAGGGCGTCCTCGCTTCTGCGAAAGGGAAGGCGGAGCCGTAGCACTTCACCCCGCAGCGTGGAGACAGGCACTTTGCTAGTCCTTCAGCCTTGCAGAGTCCCTGCAGCTAGAGCTCAGCCAGGAGCAGGCGTCAAAGCAGAAGGCCTTCCTAAAGCACCCCTTCTCCGAGCAGCCTCCGGAAAGGGCTCATCCCGCTGCGGCTCTGCGCCTTTCTTCGAATGCAGACGCCCGGCACACTTGGCTCAGCGAGAGCTGCGTGGGCAGCTTGGACTCAGCGAAAGCCAAAGGGTGTCCTTGGAGCTCGAGCTTGTTGGGGAGGATGAAAGTTTGGGAAGAAAGTTTCACAGCTATGTAGGCTTGGCAGAAAGATGTGTGAATGTAGAAACTTAGCATGAGGTAGGAATGGAAGGAGGTTTTGATGGAGAGGAAAAGGTGTTCTGCTGAAACACTGATCGCTGACTAAGTGAGAAGGCAAAGGCTGGAAGATGGAGTTGGAAGGAGATTTTCTTTGATGATTAGGACAACGGTATGTGACTCCAAACGAGCACCTGTTTTTCCCCACGTAAATGAGTCTCAAGAAGGGCATAAGGGAATAGAACACATGTTTTGACCAAAAAGAG
The DNA here is from genome assembly GCF_965178545.1 of Coloeus monedula. Classification (NCBI taxonomy): domain Eukaryota; kingdom Metazoa; phylum Chordata; class Aves; order Passeriformes; family Corvidae; genus Coloeus; species Coloeus monedula. The sequence continues at coordinate 9,466,584 of NC_138797.1, read as the reverse complement.
AGCTCTCGCAGGCAAACAAGAAATGTCGATGGAGCAAGAAGAAGAAGAAGGAAGGAGGAAGGAGGGGGGGTCTGAGAATTCTCCGTGGTAAGCTTAAATTGTAAGTTGCTTACTCTTGCGATTGGAGAAGAATGACTAGAATTCGGCAATGGTAGTAGTCATGATAGGCTACAGGCAAATGTCAAGGTATCACTGTGTATGGTGCTTGTTGCTTGTACTGTATTAAGGGACTCAGCAAAGAAACCGATATAATGCCTTGTAACTTGAACAGAAAGCGGCTCCCGGTATGCCTACGAGCTGTAGCTGACAGCTGCAGGGCTGGCTCTGCATACCCACTGCCTGAAAGGCTGTAAGTTCGCCTGTGCAAGAACCAGCTTTCAAGAGAGCCGCCTGAAGTGCAGACAGCCTTCGTGAGCCTTTCTCCTCCAGAGCTGTGGCAAAGAAAGCGTGCACGCTACAGCGTGGGTGCGTGCAGCATGCACGAGCAAAAGCGGCCAAGTCCAGTGCCCTCGCTGGGCTTCCCTTTCGTGCGGACAAGGTGAGGCGAAGAACGAAGCCGCAGAGCAGCGGGCTTGCGTGTGCAGTGCAGCGAGTCGCAGAAGTCCAGCAAGGGCTCGTTCACAAGCCGAGCCGGCTGAGGGCGTCCTCGCTTCTGCGAAAGGGAAGGCGGAGCCGTAGCACTTCACCCCGCAGCGTGGAGACAGGCACTTTGCTAGTCCTTCAGCCTTGCAGAGTCCCTGCAGCTAGAGCTCAGCCAGGAGCAGGCGTCAAAGCAGAAGGCCTTCCTAAAGCACCCCTTCTCCGAGCAGCCTCCGGAAAGGGCTCATCCCGCTGCGGCTCTGCGCCTTTCTTCGAATGCAGACGCCCGGCACACTTGGCTCAGCGAGAGCTGCGTGGGCAGCTTGGACTCAGCGAAAGCCAAAGGGTGTCCTTGGAGCTCGAGCTTGTTGGGGAGGATGAAAGTTTGGGAAGAAAGTTTCACAGCTATGTAGGCTTGGCAGAAAGATGTGTGAATGTAGAAACTTAGCATGAGGTAGGAATGGAAGGAGGTTTTGATGGAGAGGAAAAGGTGTTCTGCTGAAACACTGATCGCTGACTAAGTGAGAAGGCAAAGGCTGGAAGATGGAGTTGGAAGGAGATTTTCTTTGATGATTAGGACAACGGTATGTGACTCCAAACGAGCACCTGTTTTTCCCCACGTAAATGAGTCTCAAGAAGGGCATAAGGGAATAGAACACATGTTTTGACCAAAAAGAGAGCTCTCGCAGGCAAACAAGAAATGTCGATGGAGCAAGAAGAAGAAGAAGGAAGGAGGAAGGAGGGGGGGTCTGAGAATTCTCCGTGGTAAGCTTAAATTGTAAGTTGCTTACTCTTGCGATTGGAGAAGAATGACTAGAATTCGGCAATGGTAGTAGTCATGATAGGCTACAGGCAAATGTCAAGGTATCACTGTGTATGGTGCTTGTTGCTTGTACTGTATTAAGGGACTCAGCAAAGAAACCGATATAATGCCTTGTAACTTGAACAGAAAGCGGCTCCCGGTATGCCTACGAGCTGTAGCTGACAGCTGCAGGGCTGGCTCTGCGTACCCACTGCCTGAAAGGCTGTAAGTTCGCCTGTGCAAGAACCAGCTTTCAAGAGAGCCGCCTGAAGTGCAGACAGCCTTCGTGAGCCTTTCTCCTCCAGAGCTGTGGCAAAGAAAGCGTGCACGCTACAGCGTGGGTGCGTGCAGCATGCACGAGCAAAAGCGGCCAAGTCCAGTGCCCTCGCTGGGCTTCCCTTTCGTGCGGACAAGGTGAGGCGAAGAACGAAGCCGCAGAGCAGCGGGCTTGCGTGTGCAGTGCAGCGAGTCGCAGAAGTCCAGCAAGGGCTCGTTCACAAGCCGAGCCGGCTGAGGGCGTCCTCGCTTCTGCGAAAGGGAAGGCGGAGCCGTAGCACTTCACCCCGCAGCGTGGAGACAGGCACTTTGCTAGTCCTTCAGCCTTGCAGAGTCCCTGCAGCTAGAGCTCAGCCAGGAGCAGGCGTCAAAGCAGAAGGCCTTCCTAAAGCACCCCTTCTCCGAGCAGCCTCCGGAAAGGGCTCATCCCGCTGCGGCTCTGCGCCTTTCTTCGAATGCAGACGCCCGGCACACTTGGCTCAGCGAGAGCTGCGTGGGCAGCTTGGACTCAGCGAAAGCCAAAGGGTGTCCTTGGAGCTCGAGCTTGTTGGGGAGGATGAAAGTTTGGGAAGAAAGTTTCACAGCTATGTAGGCTTGGCAGAAAGATGTGTGAATGTAGAAACTTAGCATGAGGTAGGAATGGAAGGAGGTTTTGATGGAGAGGAAAAGGTGTTCTGCTGAAACACTGATCGCTGACTAAGTGAGAAGGCAAAGGCTGGAAGATGGAGTTGGAAGGAGATTTTCTTTGATGATTAGGACAACGGTATGTGACTCCAAACGAGCACCTGTTTTTCCCCACGTAAATGAGTCTCAAGAAGGGCATAAGGGAATAGAACACATGTTTTGACCAAAAAGAGAGCTCTCGCAGGCAAACAAGAAATGTCGATGGAGCAAGAAGAAGAAGAAGGAAGGAGGAAGGAGGGGGGGTCTGAGAATTCTCCGTGGTAAGCTTAAATTGTAAGTTGCTTACTCTTGCGATTGGAGAAGAATGACTAGAATTCGGCAATGGTAGTAGTCATGATAGGCTACAGGCAAATGTCAAGGTATCACTGTGTATGGTGCTTGTTGCTTGTACTGTATTAAGGGACTCAGCAAAGAAAGCGATATAATGCCTTGTAACTTGAACAGAAAGCGGCTCCCGGTATGCCTACGAGCTGTAGCTGACAGCTGCAGGGCTGGCTCTGCGTACCCACTGCCTGAAAGGCTGTAAGTTCGCCTATGCAAGAACCAGCTTTCAAGAGAGCCGCCTGAAGTGCAGACAGCCTTCGTGAGCCTTTCTCCTCCAGAGCTGTGGCAAAGAAAGCGTGCACGCTACAGCGTGGGTGCGTGCAGCATGCACGAGCAAAAGCGGCCAAGTCCGGTGCCCTCGCTGGGCTTCCCTTTCGTGCGGACAAGGTGAGGCGAAGAACGAAGCCGCAGAGCAGCGGGCTTGCGTGTGCAGTGCAGCGAGTCGCAGAAGTCCAGCAAGGGCTCGTTCACAAGCCGAGCCGGCTGAGGGCGTCCTCGCTTCTGCGAAAGGGAAGGCGGAGCCGTAGCACTTCACCCCGCAGCGTGGAGACAGGCACTTTGCTAGTCCTTCAGCCTTGCAGAGTCCCTGCAGCTAGAGCTCAGCCAGGAGCAGGCGTCAAAGCAGAAGGCCTTCCTAAAGCACCCCTTCTCCGAGCAGCCTCCGGAAAGGGCTCATCCCGCTGCGGCTCTGCGCCTTTCTTCGAATGCAGACGCCCGGCACACTTGGCTCAGCGAGAGCTGCGTGGGCAGCTTGGACTCAGCGAAAGCCAAAGGGTGTCCTTGGAGCTCGAGCTTGTTGGGGAGGATGAAAGTTTGGGAAGAAAGTTTCACAGCTATGTAGGCTTGGCAGAAAGATGTGTGAATGTAGAAACTTAGCATGAGGTAGGAATGGAAGGAGGTTTTGATGGAGAGGAAAAGGTGTTCTGCTGAAACACTGATCGCTGACTAAGTGAGAAGGCAAAGGCTGGAAGATGGAGTTGGAAGGAGATTTTCTTTGATGATTAGGACAACGGTATGTGACTCCAAACGAGCACCTGTTTTTCCCCACGTAAATGAGTCTCAAGAAGGGCATAAGGGAATAGAACACATGTTTTGACCAAAAAGAGAGCTCTCGCAGGCAAACAAGAAATGTCGATGGAGCAAGAAGAAGAAGAAGGAAGGAGGAAGGAGGGGGGGTCTGAGAATTCTCCGTGGTAAGCTTAAATTGTAAGTTGCTTACTCTTGCGATTGGAGAAGAATGACTAGAATTCGGCAATGGTAGTAGTCATGATAGGCTACAGGCAAATGTCAAGGTATCACTGTGTATGGTGCTTGTTGCTTGTACTGTATTAAGGGACTCAGCAAAGAAACCGATATAATGCCTTGTAACTTGAACAGAAAGCGGCTCCCGGTATGCCTACGAGCTGTAGCTGACAGCTGCAGGGCTGGCTCTGCGTACCCACTGCCTGAAAGGCTGTAAGTTCGCCTGTGCAAGAACCAGCTTTCAAGAGAGCCGCCTGAAGTGCAGACAGCCTTCGTGAGCCTTTCTCCTCCAGAGCTGTGGCAAAGAAAGCGTGCACGCTACAGCGTGGGTGCGTGCAGCATGCACGAGCAAAAGCGGCCAAGTCCGGTGCCCTCGCTGGGCTTCCCTTTCGTGCGGACAAGGTGAGGCGAAGAACGAAGCCGCAGAGCAGCGGGCTTGCGTGTGCAGTGCAGCGAGTCGCAGAAGTCCAGCAAGGGCTCGTTCACAAGCCGAGCCGGCTGAGGGCGTCCTCGCTTCTGCGAAAGGGAAGGCGGAGCCGTAGCACTTCACCCCGCAGCGTGGAGACAGGCACTTTGCTAGTCCTTCAGCCTTGCAGAGTCCCTGCAGCTAGAGCTCAGCCAGGAGCAGGCGTCAAAGCAGAAGGCCTTCCTAAAGCACCCCTTCTCCGAGCAGCCTCCGGAAAGGGCTCATCCCGCTGCGGCTCTGCGCCTTTCTTCGAATGCAGACGCCCGGCACACTTGGCTCAGCGAGAGCTGCGTGGGCAGCTTGGACTCAGCGAAAGCCAAAGGGTGTCCTTGGAGCTCGAGCTTGTTGGGGAGGATGAAAGTTTGGGAAGAAAGTTTCACAGCTATGTAGGCTTGGCAGAAAGATGTGTGAATGTAGAAACTTAGCATGAGGTAGGAATGGAAGGAGGTTTTGATGGAGAGGAAAAGGTGTTCTGCTGAAACACTGATCGCTGACTAAGTGAGAAGGCAAAGGCTGGAAGATGGAGTTGGAAGGAGATTTTCTTTGATGATTAGGACAACGGTATGTGACTCCAAACGAGCACCTGTTTTTCCCCACGTAAATGAGTCTCAAGAAGGGCATAAGGGAATAGAACACATGTTTTGACCAAAAAGAGAGCTCTCGCAGGCAAACAAGAAATGTCGATGGAGCAAGAAGAAGAAGAAGGAAGGAGGAAGGAGGGGGGGTCTGAGAATTCTCCGTGGTAAGCTTAAATTGTAAGTTGCTTACTCTTGCGATTGGAGAAGAATGACTAGAATTCGGCAATGGTAGTAGTCATGATAGGCTACAGGCAAATGTCAAGGTATCACTGTGTATGGTGCTTGTTGCTTGTACTGTATTAAGGGACTCAGCAAAGAAAGCGATATAATGCCTTGTAACTTGAACAGAAAGCGGCTCCCGGTATGCCTACGAGCTGTAGCTGACAGCTGCAGGGCTGGCTCTGCGTACCCACTGCCTGAAAGGCTGTAAGTTCGCCTGTGCAAGAACCAGCTTTCAAGAGAGCCGCCTGAAGTGCAGACAGCCTTCGTGAGCCTTTCTCCTCCAGAGCTGTGGCAAAGAAAGCGTGCACGCTACAGCGTGGGTGCGTGCAGCATGCACGAGCAAAAGCGGCCAAGTCCGGTGCCCTCGCTGGGCTTCCCTTTCGTGCGGACAAGGTGAGGCGAAGAACGAAGCCGCAGAGCAGCGGGCTTGCGTGTGCAGTGCAGCGAGTCGCAGAAGTCCAGCAAGGGCTCGTTCACAAGCCGAGCCGGCTGAGGGCGTCCTCGCTTCTGCGAAAGGGAAGGCGGAGCCGTAGCACTTCACCCCGCAGCGTGGAGACAGGCACTTTGCTAGTCCTTCAGCCTTGCAGAGTCCCTGCAGCTAGAGCTCAGCCAGGAGCAGGCGTCAAAGCAGAAGGCCTTCCTAAAGCACCCCTTCTCCGAGCAGCCTCCGGAAAGGGCTCATCCCGCTGCGGCTCTGCGCCTTTCTTCGAATGCAGACGCCCGGCACACTTGGCTCAGCGAGAGCTGCGTGGGCAGCTTGGACTCAGCGAAAGCCAAAGGGTGTCCTTGGAGCTCGAGCTTGTTGGGGAGGATGAAAGTTTGGGAAGAAAGTTTCACAGCTATGTAGGCTTGGCAGAAAGATGTGTGAATGTAGAAACTTAGCATGAGGTAGGAATGGAAGGAGGTTTTGATGGAGAGGAAAAGGTGTTCTGCTGAAACACTGATCGCTGACTAAGTGAGAAGGCAAAGGCTGGAAGATGGAGTTGGAAGGAGATTTTCTTTGATGATTAGGACAACGGTATGTGACTCCAAACGAGCACCTGTTTTTCCCCACGTAAATGAGTCTCAAGAAGGGCATAAGGGAATAGAACACATGTTTTGACCAAAAAGAGAGCTCTCGCAGGCAAACAAGAAATGTCGATGGAGCAAGAAGAAGAAGAAGGAAGGAGGAAGGAGGGGGGGTCTGAGAATTCTCCGTGGTAAGCTTAAATTGTAAGTTGCTTACTCTTGCGATTGGAGAAGAATGACTAGAATTCGGCAATGGTAGTAGTCATGATAGGCTACAGGCAAATGTCAAGGTATCACTGTGTATGGTGCTTGTTGCTTGTACTGTATTAAGGGACTCAGCAAAGAAACCGATATAATGCCTTGTAACTTGAACAGAAAGCGGCTCCCGGTATGCCTACGAGCTGTAGCTGACAGCTGCAGGGCTGGCTCTGCGTACCCACTGCCTGAAAGGCTGTAAGTTCGCCTGTGCAAGAACCAGCTTTCAAGAGAGCCGCCTGAAGTGCAGACAGCCTTCGTGAGCCTTTCTCCTCCAGAGCTGTGGCAAAGAAAGCGTGCACGCTACAGCGTGGGTGCGTGCAGCATGCACGAGCAAAAGCGGCCAAGTCCAGTGCCCTCGCTGGGCTTCCCTTTCGTGCGGACAAGGTGAGGCGAAGAACGAAGCCGCAGAGCAGCGGGCTTGCGTGTGCAGTGCAGCGAGTCGCAGAAGTCCAGCAAGGGCTCGTTCACAAGCCGAGCCGGCTGAGGGCGTCCTCGCTTCTGCGAAAGGGAAGGCGGAGCCGTAGCACTTCACCCCGCAGCGTGGAGACAGGCACTTTGCTAGTCCTTCAGCCTTGCAGAGTCCCTGCAGCTAGAGCTCAGCCAGGAGCAGGCGTCAAAGCAGAAGGCCTTCCTAAAGCACCCCTTCTCCGAGCAGCCTCCGGAAAGGGCTCATCCCGCTGCGGCTCTGCGCCTTTCTTCGAATGCAGACGCCCGGCACACTTGGCTCAGCGAGAGCTGCGTGGGCAGCTTGGACTCAGCGAAAGCCAAAGGGTGTCCTTGGAGCTCGAGCTTGTTGGGGAGGATGAAAGTTTGGGAAGAAAGTTTCACAGCTATGTAGGCTTGGCAGAAAGATGTGTGAATGTAGAAACTTAGCATGAGGTAGGAATGGAAGGAGGTTTTGATGGAGAGGAAAAGGTGTTCTGCTGAAACACTGATCGCTGACTAAGTGAGAAGGCAAAGGCTGGAAGATGGAGTTGGAAGGAGATTTTCTTTGATGATTAGGACAACGGTATGTGACTCCAAACGAGCACCTGTTTTTCCCCACGTAAATGAGTCTCAAGAAGGGCATAAGGGAATAGAACACATGTTTTGACCAAAAAGAGAGCTCTCGCAGGCAAACAAGAAATGTCGATGGAGCAAGAAGAAGAAGAAGGAAGGAGGAAGGAGGGGGGGTCTGAGAATTCTCCGTGGTAAGCTTAAATTGTAAGTTGCTTACTCTTGCGATTGGAGAAGAATGACTAGAATTCGGCAATGGTAGTAGTCATGATAGGCTACAGGCAAATGTCAAGGTATCACTGTGTATGGTGCTTGTTGCTTGTACTGTATTAAGGGACTCAGCAAAGAAACCGATATAATGCCTTGTAACTTGAACAGAAAGCGGCTCCCGGTATGCCTACGAGCTGTAGCTGACAGCTGCAGGGCTGGCTCTGCGTACCCACTGCCTGAAAGGCTGTAAGTTCGCCTGTGCAAGAACCAGCTTTCAAGAGAGCCGCCTGAAGTGCAGACAGCCTTCGTGAGCCTTTCTCCTCCAGAGCTGTGGCAAAGAAAGCGTGCACGCTACAGCGTGGGTGCGTGCAGCATGCACGAGCAAAAGCGGCCAAGTCCAGTGCCCTCGCTGGGCTTCCCTTTCGTGCGGACAAGGTGAGGCGAAGAACGAAGCCGCAGAGCAGCGGGCTTGCGTGTGCAGTGCAGCGAGTCGCAGAAGTCCAGCAAGGGCTCGTTCACAAGCCGAGCCGGCTGAGGGCGTCCTCGCTTCTGCGAAAGGGAAGGCGGAGCCGTAGCACTTCACCCCGCAGCGTGGAGACAGGCACTTTGCTAGTCCTTCAGCCTTGCAGAGTCCCTGCAGCTAGAGCTCAGCCAGGAGCAGGCGTCAAAGCAGAAGGCCTTCCTAAAGCACCCCTTCTCCGAGCAGCCTCCGGAAAGGGCTCATCCCGCTGCGGCTCTGCGCCTTTCTTCGAATGCAGACGCCCGGCACACTTGGCTCAGCGAGAGCTGCGTGGGCAGCTTGGACTCAGCGAAAGCCAAAGGGTGTCCTTGGAGCTCGAGCTTGTTGGGGAGGATGAAAGTTTGGGAAGAAAGTTTCACAGCTATGTAGGCTTGGCAGAAAGATGTGTGAATGTAGAAACTTAGCATGAGGTAGGAATGGAAGGAGGTTTTGATGGAGAGGAAAAGGTGTTCTGCTGAAACACTGATCGCTGACTAAGTGAGAAGGCAAAGGCTGGAAGATGGAGTTGGAAGGAGATTTTCTTTGATGATTAGGACAACGGTATGTGACTCCAAACGAGCACCTGTTTTTCCCCACGTAAATGAGTCTCAAGAAGGGCATAAGGGAATAGAACACATGTTTTGACCAAAAAGAGAGCTCTCGCAGGCAAACAAGAAATGTCGATGGAGCAAGAAGAAGAAGAAGGAAGGAGGAAGGAGGGGGGGTCTGAGAATTCTCCGTGGTAAGCTTAAATTGTAAGTTGCTTACTCTTGCGATTGGAGAAGAATGACTAGAATTCGGCAATGGTAGTAGTCATGATAGGCTACAGGCAAATGTCAAGGTATCACTGTGTATGGTGCTTGTTGCTTGTACTGTATTAAGGGACTCAGCAAAGAAACCGATATAATGCCTTGTAACTTGAACAGAAAGCGGCTCCCGGTATGCCTACGAGCTGTAGCTGACAGCTGCAGGGCTGGCTCTGCGTACCCACTGCCTGAAAGGCTGTAAGTTCGCCTGTGCAAGAACCAGCTTTCAAGAGAGCCGCCTGAAGTGCAGACAGCCTTCGTGAGCCTTTCTCCTCCAGAGCTGTGGCAAAGAAAGCGTGCACGCTACAGCGTGGGGGCGTGCAGCATGCACGAGCAAAAGCGGCCAAGTCCAGTGCCCTTGCTGGGCTTCCCTTTCGTGCGGACAAGGTGAGGCGAAGAACGAAGCCGCAGAGCAGCGGGCTTGCGTGTGCAGTGCAGCGAGTCGCAGAAGTCCAGCAAGGGCTCGTTCACAAGCCGAGCCGGCTGAGGGCGTCCTCGCTTCTGCGAAAGGGAAGGCGGAGCCGTAGCACTTCACCCCGCAGCGTGGAGACAGGCACTTTGCTAGTCCTTCAGCCTTGCAGAGTCCCTGCAGCTAGAGCTCAGCCAGGAGCAGGCGTCAAAGCAGAAGGCCTTCCTAAAGCACCCCTTCTCCGAGCAGCCTCCGGAAAGGGCTCATCCCGCTGCGGCTCTGCGCCTTTCTTCGAATGCAGACGCCCGGCACACTTGGCTCAGCGAGAGCTGCGTGGGCAGCTTGGACTCAGCGAAAGCCAAAGGGTGTCCTTGGAGCTCGAGCTTGTTGGGGAGGATGAAAGTTTGGGAAGAAAGTTTCACAGCTATGTAGGCTTGGCAGAAAGATGTGTGAATGTAGAAACTTAGCATGAGGTAGGAATGGAAGGAGGTTTTGATGGAGAGGAAAAGGTGTTCTGCTGAAACACTGATCGCTGACTAAGTGAGAAGGCAAAGGCTGGAAGATGGAGTTGGAAGGAGATTTTCTTTGATGATTAGGACAACGGTATGTGACTCCAAACGAGCACCTGTTTTTCCCCACGTAAATGAGTCTCAAGAAGGGCATAAGGGAATAGAACACATGTTTTGACCAAAAAGAGAGCTCTCGCAGGCAAACAAGAAATGTCGATGGAGCAAGAAGAAGAAGAAGGAAGGAGGAAGGAGGGGGGGTCTGAGAATTCTCCGTGGTAAGCTTAAATTGTAAGTTGCTTACTCTTGCGATTGGAGAAGAATGACTAGAATTCAGCAATGGTAGTAGTCATGATAGGCTACAGGCAAATGTCAAGGTATCACTGTGTATGGTGCTTGTTGCTTGTACTGTATTAAGGGACTCAGCAAAGAAACCGATATAATGCCTTGTAACTTGAACAGAAAGCGGCTCCCGGTATGCCTACGAGCTGTAGCTGACAGCTGCAGGGCTGGCTCTGCGTACCCACTGCCTGAAAGGCTGTAAGTTCGCCTGTGCAAGAACCAGCTTTCAAGAGAGCCGCCTGAAGTGCAGACAGCCTTCGTGAGCCTTTCTCCTCCAGAGCTGTGGCAAAGAAAGCGTGCACGCTACAGCGTGGGTGCGTGCAGCATGCACGAGCAAAAGCGGCCAAGTCCGGTGCCCTCGCTGGGCTTCCCTTTCGTGCGGACAAGGTGAGGCGAAGAACGAAGCCGCAGAGCAGCGGGCTTGCGTGTGCAGTGCAGCGAGTCGCAGAAGTCCAGCAAGGGCTCGTTCACAAGCCGAGCCGGCTGAGGGCGTCCTCGCTTCTGCGAAAGGGAAGGCGGAGCCGTAGCACTTCACCCCGCAGCGTGGAGACAGGCACTTTGCTAGTCCTTCAGCCTTGCAGAGTCCCTGCAGCTAGAGCTCAGCCAGGAGCAGGCGTCAAAGCAGAAGGCCTTCCTAAAGCACCCCTTCTCCGAGCAGCCTCCGGAAAGGGCTCATCCCGCTGCGGCTCTGCGCCTTTCTTCGAATGCAGACGCCCGGCACACTTGGCTCAGCGAGAGCTGCGTGGGCAGCTTGGACTCAGCGAAAGCCAAAGGGTGTCCTTGGAGCTCGAGCTTGTTGGGGAGGATGAAAGTTTGGGAAGAAAGTTTCACAGCTATGTAGGCTTGGCAGAAAGATGTGTGAATGTAGAAACTTAGCATGAGGTAGGAATGGAAGGAGGTTTTGATGGAGAGGAAAAGGTGTTCTGCTGAAACACTGATCGCTGACTAAGTGAGAAGGCAAAGGCTGGAAGATGGAGTTGGAAGGAGATTTTCTTTGATGATTAGGACAACGGTATGTGACTCCAAACGAGCACCTGTTTTTCCCCACGTAAATGAGTCTCAAGAAGGGCATAAGGGAATAGAACACATGTTTTGACCAAAAAGAGAGCTCTCGCAGGCAAACAAGAAATGTCGATGGAGCAAGAAGAAGAAGAAGGAAGGAGGAAGGAGGGGGGGTCTGAGAATTCTCCGTGGTAAGCTTAAATTGTAAGTTGCTTACTCTTGCGATTGGAGAAGAATGACTAGAATTCGGCAATGGTAGTAGTCATGATAGGCTACAGGCAAATGTCAAGGTATCACTGTGTATGGTGCTTGTTGCTTGTACTGTATTAAGGGACTCAGCAAAGAAACCGATATAATGCCTTGTAACTTGAACAGAAAGCGGCTCCCGGTATGCCTACGAGCTGTAGCTGACAGCTGCAGGGCTGGCTCTGCGTACCCACTGCCTGAAAGGCTGTAAGTTCGCCTGTGCAAGAACCAGCTTTCAAGAGAGCCGCCTGAAGTGCAGACAGCCTTCGTGAGCCTTTCTCCTCCAGAGCTGTGGCAAAGAAAGCGTGCACGCTACAGCGTGGGTGCGTGCAGCATGCACGAGCAAAAGCGGCCAAGTCCGGTGCCCTCGCTGGGCTTCCCTTTCGTGCGGACAAGGTGAGGCGAAGAACGAAGCCGCAGAGCAGCGGGCTTGCGTGTGCAGTGCAGCGAGTCGCAGAAGTCCAGCAAGGGCTCGTTCACAAGCCGAGCCGGCTGAGGGCGTCCTCGCTTCTGCGAAAGGGAAGGCGGAGCCGTAGCACTTCACCCCGCAGCGTGGAGACAGGCACTTTGCTAGTCCTTCAGCCTTGCAGAGTCCCTGCAGCTAGAGCTCAGCCAGGAGCAGGCGTCAAAGCAGAAGGCCTTCCTAAAGCACCCCTTCTCCGAGCAGCCTCCGGAAAGGGCTCATCCCGCTGCGGCTCTGCGCCTTTCTTCGAATGCAGACGCCCGGCACACTTGGCTCAGCGAGAGCTGCGTGGGCAGCTTGGACTCAGCGAAAGCCAAAGGGTGTCCTTGGAGCTCGAGCTTGTTGGGGAGGATGAAAGTTTGGGAAGAAAGTTTCACAGCTATGTAGGCTTGGCAGAAAGATGTGTGAATGTAGAAACTTAGCATGAGGTAGGAATGGAAGGAGGTTTTGATGGAGAGGAAAAGGTGTTCTGCTGAAACACTGATCGCTGACTAAGTGAGAAGGCAAAGGCTGGAAGATGGAGTTGGAAGGAGATTTTCTTTGATGATTAGGACAACGGTATGTGACTCCAAACGAGCACCTGTTTTTCCCCACGTAAATGAGTCTCAAGAAGGGCATAAGGGAATAGAACACATGTTTTGACCAAAAAGAGAGCTCTCGCAGGCAAACAAGAAATGTCGATGGAGCAAGAAGAAGAAGAAGGAAGGAGGAAGGAGGGGGGGTCTGAGAATTCTCCGTGGTAAGCTTAAATTGTAAGTTGCTTACTCTTGCGATTGGAGAAGAATGACTAGAATTCGGCAATGGTAGTAGTCATGATAGGCTACAGGCAAATGTCAAGGTATCACTGTGTATGGTGCTTGTTGCTTGTACTGTATTAAGGGACTCAGCAAAGAAACCGATATAATGCCTTGTAACTTGAACAGAAAGCGGCTCCCGGTATGCCTACGAGCTGTAGCTGACAGCTGCAGGGCTGGCTCTGCGTACCCACTGCCTGAAAGGCTGTAAGTTCGCCTGTGCAAGAACCAGCTTTCAAGAGAGCCGCCTGAAGTGCAGACAGCCTTCGTGAGCCTTTCTCCTCCAGAGCTGTGGCAAAGAAAGCGTGCACGCTACAGCGTGGGTGCGTGCAGCATGCACGAGCAAAAGCGGCCAAGTCCAGTGCCCTCGCTGGGCTTCCCTTTCGTGCGGACAAGGTGAGGCGAAGAACGAAGCCGCAGAGCAGCGGGCTTGCGTGTGCAGTGCAGCGAGTCGCAGAAGTCCAGCAAGGGCTCGTTCACAAGCCGAGCCGGCTGAGGGCGTCCTCGCTTCTGCGAAAGGGAAGGCGGAGCCGTAGCACTTCACCCCGCAGCGTGGAGACAGGCACTTTGCTAGTCCTTCAGCCTTGCAGAGTCCCTGCAGCTAGAGCTCAGCCAGGAGCAGGCGTCAAAGCAGAAGGCCTTCCTAAAGCACCCCTTCTCCGAGCAGCCTCCGGAAAGGGCTCATCCCGCTGCGGCTCTGCGCCTTTCTTCGAATGCAGACGCCCGGCACACTTGGCTCAGCGAGAGCTGCGTGGGCAGCTTGGACTCAGCGAAAGCCAAAGGGTGTCCTTGGAGCTCGAGCTTGTTGGGGAGGATGAAAGTTTGGGAAGAAAGTTTCACAGCTATGTAGGCTTGGCAGAAAGATGTGTGAATGTAGAAACTTAGCATGAGGTAGGAATGGAAGGAGGTTTTGATGGAGAGGAAAAGGTGTTCTGCTGAAACACTGATCGCTGACTAAGTGAGAAGGCAAAGGCTGGAAGATGGAGTTGGAAGGAGATTTTCTTTGATGATTAGGACAACGGTATGTGACTCCAAACGAGCACCTGTTTTTCCCCACGTAAATGAGTCTCAAGAAGGGCATAAGGGAATAGAACACATGTTTTGACCAAAAAGAGAGCTCTCGCAGGCAAACAAGAAATGTCGATGGAGCAAGAAGAAGAAGAAGGAAGGAGGAAGGAGGGGGGGTCTGAGAATTCTCCGTGGTAAGCTTAAATTGTAAGTTGCTTACTCTTGCGATTGGAGAAGAATGACTAGAATTCGGCAATGGTAGTAGTCATGATAGGCTACAGGCAAATGTCAAGGTATCACTGTGTATGGTGCTTGTTGCTTGTACTGTATTAAGGGACTCAGCAAAGAAAGCGATATAATGCCTTGTAACTTGAACAGAAAGCGGCTCCCGGTATGCCTACGAGCTGTAGCTGACAGCTGCAGGGCTGGCTCTGCGTACCCACTGCCTGAAAGGCTGTAAGTTCGCCTGTGCAAGAACCAGCTTTCAAGAGAGCCGCCTGAAGTGCAGACAGCCTTCGTGAGCCTTTCTCCTCCAGAGCTGTGGCAAAGAAAGCGTGCACGCTACAGCGTGGGTGCGTGCAGCATGCACGAGCAAAAGCGGCCAAGTCCGGTGCCCTCGCTGGGCTTCCCTTTCGTGCGGACAAGGTGAGGCGAAGAACGAAGCCGCAGAGCAGCGGGCTTGCGTGTGCAGTGCAGCGAGTCGCAGAAGTCCAGCAAGGGCTCGTTCACAAGCCGAGCCGGCTGAGGGCGTCCTCGCTTCTGCGAAAGGGAAGGCGGAGCCGTAGCACTTCACCCCGCAGCGTGGAGACAGGCACTTTGCTAGTCCTTCAGCCTTGCAGAGTCCCTGCAGCTAGAGCTCAGCCAGGAGCAGGCGTCAAAGCAGAAGGCCTTCCTAAAGCACCCCTTCTCCGAGCAGCCTCCGGAAAGGGCTCATCCCGCTGCGGCTCTGCGCCTTTCTTCGAATGCAGACGCCCGGCACACTTGGCTCAGCGAGAGCTGCGTGGGCAGCTTGGACTCAGCGAAAGCCAAAGGGTGTCCTTGGAGCTCGAGCTTGTTGGGGAGGATGAAAGTTTGGGAAGAAAGTTTCACAGCTATGTAGGCTTGGCAGAAAGATGTGTGAATGTAGAAACTTAGCATGAGGTAGGAATGGAAGGAGGTTTTGATGGAGAGGAAAAGGTGTTCTGCTGAAACACTGATCGCTGACTAAGTGAGAAGGCAAAGGCTGGAAGATGGAGTTGGAAGGAGATTTTCTTTGATGATTAGGACAACGGTATGTGACTCCAAACGAGCACCTGTTTTTCCCCACGTAAATGAGTCTCAAGAAGGGCATAAGGGAATAGAACACATGTTTTGACCAAAAAGAGAGCTCTCGCAGGCAAACAAGAAATGTCGATGGAGCAAGAAGAAGAAGAAGGAAGGAGGAAGGAGGGGGGGTCTGAGAATTCTCCGTGGTAAGCTTAAATTGTAAGTTGCTTACTCTTGCGATTGGAGAAGAATGACTAGAATTCGGCAATGGTAGTAGTCATGATAGGCTACAGGCAAATGTCAAGGTATCACTGTGTATGGTGCTTGTTGCTTGTACTGTATTAAGGGACTCAGCAAAGAAAGCGATATAATGCCTTGTAACTTGAACAGAAAGCGGCTCCCGGTATGCCTACGAGCTGTAGCTGACAGCTGCAGGGCTGGCTCTGCGTACCCACTGCCTGAAAGGCTGTAAGTTCGCCTGTGCAAGAACCAGCTTTCAAGAGAGCCGCCTGAAGTGCAGACAGCCTTCGTGAGCCTTTCTCCTCCAGAGCTGTGGCAAAGAAAGCGTGCACGCTACAGCGTGGGTGCGTGCAGCATGCACGAGCAAAAGCGGCCAAGTCCGGTGCCCTCGCTGGGCTTCCCTTTCGTGCGGACAAGGTGAGGCGAAGAACGAAGCCGCAGAGCAGCGGGCTTGCGTGTGCAGTGCAGCGAGTCGCAGAAGTCCAGCAAGGGCTCGTTCACAAGCCGAGCCGGCTGAGGGCGTCCTCGCTTCTGCGAAAGGGAAGGCGGAGCCGTAGCACTTCACCCCGCAGCGTGGAGACAGGCACTTTGCTAGTCCTTCAGCCTTGCAGAGTCCCTGCAGCTAGAGCTCAGCCAGGAGCAGGCGTCAAAGCAGAAGGCCTTCCTAAAGCACCCCTTCTCCGAGCAGCCTCCGGAAAGGGCTCATCCCGCTGCGGCTCTGCGCCTTTCTTCGAATGCAGACGCCCGGCACACTTGGCTCAGCGAGAGCTGCGTGGGCAGCTTGGACTCAGCGAAAGCCAAAGGGTGTCCTTGGAGCTCGAGCTTGTTGGGGAGGATGAAAGTTTGGGAAGAAAGTTTCACAGCTATGTAGGCTTGGCAGAAAGATGTGTGAATGTAGAAACTTAGCATGAGGTAGGAATGGAAGGAGGTTTTGATGGAGAGGAAAAGGTGTTCTGCTGAAACACTGATCGCTGACTAAGTGAGAAGGCAAAGGCTGGAAGATGGAGTTGGAAGGAGATTTTCTTTGATGATTAGGACAACGGTATGTGACTCCAAACGAGCACCTGTTTTTCCCCACGTAAATGAGTCTCAAGAAGGGCATAAGGGAATAGAACACATGTTTTGACCAAAAAGAGAGCTCTCGCAGGCAAACAAGAAATGTCGATGGAGCAAGAAGAAGAAGAAGGAAGGAGGAAGGAGGGGGGGTCTGAGAATTCTCCGTGGTAAGCTTAAATTGTAAGTTGCTTACTCTTGCGATTGGAGAAGAATGACTAGAATTCGGCAATGGTAGTAGTCATGATAGGCTACAGGCAAATGTCAAGGTATCACTGTGTATGGTGCTTGTTGCTTGTACTGTATTAAGGGACTCAGCAAAGAAACCGATATAATGCCTTGTAACTTGAACAGAAAGCGGCTCCCGGTATGCCTACGAGCTGTAGCTGACAGCTGCAGGGCTGGCTCTGCGTACCCACTGCCTGAAAGGCTGTAAGTTCGCCTGTGCAAGAACCAGCTTTCAAGAGAGCCGCCTGAAGTGCAGACAGCCTTCGTGAGCCTTTCTCCTCCAGAGCTGTGGCAAAGAAAGCGTGCACGCTACAGCGTGGGTGCGTGCAGCATGCACGAGCAAAAGCGGCCAAGTCCAGTGCCCTCGCTGGGCTTCCCTTTCGTGCGGACAAGGTGAGGCGAAGAACGAAGCCGCAGAGCAGCGGGCTTGCGTGTGCAGTGCAGCGAGTCGCAGAAGTCCAGCAAGGGCTCGTTCACAAGCCGAGCCGGCTGAGGGCGTCCTCGCTTCTGCGAAAGGGAAGGCGGAGCCGTAGCACTTCACCCCGCAGCGTGGAGACAGGCACTTTGCTAGTCCTTCAGCCTTGCAGAGTCCCTGCAGCTAGAGCTCAGCCAGGAGCAGGCGTCAAAGCAGAAGGCCTTCCTAAAGCACCCCTTCTCCGAGCAGCCTCCGGAAAGGGCTCATCCCGCTGCGGCTCTGCGCCTTTCTTCGAATGCAGACGCCCGGCACACTTGGCTCAGCGAGAGCTGCGTGGGCAGCTTGGACTCAGCGAAAGCCAAAGGGTGTCCTTGGAGCTCGAGCTTGTTGGGGAGGATGAAAGTTTGGGAAGAAAGTTTCACAGCTATGTAGGCTTGGCAGAAAGATGTGTGAATGTAGAAACTTAGCATGAGGTAGGAATGGAAGGAGGTTTTGATGGAGAGGAAAAGGTGTTCTGCTGAAACACTGATCGCTGACTAAGTGAGAAGGCAAAGGCTGGAAGATGGAGTTGGAAGGAGATTTTCTTTGATGATTAGGACAACGGTATGTGACTCCAAACGAGCACCTGTTTTTCCCCACGTAAATGAGTCTCAAGAAGGGCATAAGGGAATAGAACACATGTTTTGACCAAAAAGAGAGCTCTCGCAGGCAAACAAGAAATGTCGATGGAGCAAGAAGAAGAAGAAGGAAGGAGGAAGGAGGGGGGGTCTGAGAATTCTCCGTGGTAAGCTTAAATTGTAAGTTGCTTACTCTTGCGATTGGAGAAGAATGACTAGAATTCGGCAATGGTAGTAGTCATGATAGGCTACAGGCAAATGTCAAGGTATCACTGTGTATGGTGCTTGTTGCTTGTACTGTATTAAGGGACTCAGCAAAGAAACCGATATAATGCCTTGTAACTTGAACAGAAAGCGGCTCCCGGTATGCCTACGAGCTGTAGCTGACAGCTGCAGGGCTGGCTCTGCGTACCCACTGCCTGAAAGGCTGTAAGTTCGCCTGTGCAAGAACCAGCTTTCAAGAGAGCCGCCTGAAGTGCAGACAGCCTTCGTGAGCCTTTCTCCTCCAGAGCTGTGGCAAAGAAAGCGTGCACGCTACAGCGTGGGTGCGTGCAGCATGCACGAGCAAAAGCGGCCAAGTCCGGTGCCCTCGCTGGGCTTCCCTTTCGTGCGGACAAGGTGAGGCGAAGAACGAAGCCGCAGAGCAGCGGGCTTGCGTGTGCAGTGCAGCGAGTCGCAGAAGTCCAGCAAGGGCTCGTTCACAAGCCGAGCCGGCTGAGGGCGTCCTCGCTTCTGCGAAAGGGAAGGCGGAGCCGTAGCACTTCACCCCGCAGCGTGGAGACAGGCACTTTGCTAGTCCTTCAGCCTTGCAGAGTCCCTGCAGCTAGAGCTCAGCCAGGAGCAGGCGTCAAAGCAGAAGGCCTTCCTAAAGCACCCCTTCTCCGAGCAGCCTCCGGAAAGGGCTCATCCCGCTGCGGCTCTGCGCCTTTCTTCGAATGCAGACGCCCGGCACACTTGGCTCAGCGAGAGCTGCGTGGGCAGCTTGGACTCAGCGAAAGCCAAAGGGTGTCCTTGGAGCTCGAGCTTGTTGGGGAGGATGAAAGTTTGGGAAGAAAGTTTCACAGCTATGTAGGCTTGGCAGAAAGATGTGTGAATGTAGAAACTTAGCATGAGGTAGGAATGGAAGGAGGTTTTGATGGAGAGGAAAAGGTGTTCTGCTGAAACACTGATCGCTGACTAAGTGAGAAGGCAAAGGCTGGAAGATGGAGTTGGAAGGAGATTTTCTTTGATGATTAGGACAACGGTATGTGACTCCAAACGAGCACCTGTTTTTCCCCACGTAAATGAGTCTCAAGAAGGGCATAAGGGAATAGAACACATGTTTTGACCAAAAAGAGAGCTCTCGCAGGCAAACAAGAAATGTCGATGGAGCAAGAAGAAGAAGAAGGAAGGAGGAAGGAGGGGGGGTCTGAGAATTCTCCGTGGTAAGCTTAAATTGTAAGTTGCTTACTCTTGCGATTGGAGAAGAATGACTAGAATTCGGCAATGGTAGTAGTCATGATAGGCTACAGGCAAATGTCAAGGTATCACTGTGTATGGTGCTTGTTGCTTGTACTGTATTAAGGGACTCAGCAAAGAAAGCGATATAATGCCTTGTAACTTGAACAGAAAGCGGCTCCCGGTATGCCTACGAGCTGTAGCTGACAGCTGCAGGGCTGGCTCTGCGTACCCACTGCCTGAAAGGCTGTAAGTTCGCCTGTGCAAGAACCAGCTTTCAAGAGAGCCGCCTGAAGTGCAGACAGCCTTCGTGAGCCTTTCTCCTCCAGAGCTGTGGCAAAGAAAGCGTGCACGCTACAGCGTGGGTGCGTGCAGCATGCACGAGCAAAAGCGGCCAAGTCCGGTGCCCTCGCTGGGCTTCCCTTTCGTGCGGACAAGGTGAGGCGAAGAACGAAGCCGCAGAGCAGCGGGCTTGCGTGTGCAGTGCAGCGAGTCGCAGAAGTCCAGCAAGGGCTCGTTCACAAGCCGAGCCGGCTGAGGGCGTCCTCGCTTCTGCGAAAGGGAAGGCGGAGCCGTAGCACTTCACCCCGCAGCGTGGAGACAGGCACTTTGCTAGTCCTTCAGCCTTGCAGAGTCCCTGCAGCTAGAGCTCAGCCAGGAGCAGGCGTCAAAGCAGAAGGCCTTCCTAAAGCACCCCTTCTCCGAGCAGCCTCCGGAAAGGGCTCATCCCGCTGCGGCTCTGCGCCTTTCTTCGAATGCAGACGCCCGGCACACTTGGCTCAGCGAGAGCTGCGTGGGCAGCTTGGACTCAGCGAAAGCCAAAGGGTGTCCTTGGAGCTCGAGCTTGTTGGGGAGGATGAAAGTTTGGGAAGAAAGTTTCACAGCTATGTAGGCTTGGCAGAAAGATGTGTGAATGTAGAAACTTAGCATGAGGTAGGAATGGAAGGAGGTTTTGATGGAGAGGAAAAGGTGTTCTGCTGAAACACTGATCGCTGACTAAGTGAGAAGGCAAAGGCTGGAAGATGGAGTTGGAAGGAGATTTTCTTTGATGATTAGGACAACGGTATGTGACTCCAAACGAGCACCTGTTTTTCCCCACGTAAATGAGTCTCAAGAAGGGCATAAGGGAATAGAACACATGTTTTGACCAAAAAGAGAGCTCTCGCAGGCAAACAAGAAATGTCGATGGAGCAAGAAGAAGAAGAAGGAAGGAGGAAGGAGGGGGGGTCTGAGAATTCTCCGTGGTAAGCTTAAATTGTAAGTTGCTTACTCTTGCGATTGGAGAAGAATGACTAGAATTCGGCAATGGTAGTAGTCATGATAGGCTACAGGCAAATGTCAAGGTATCACTGTGTATGGTGCTTGTTGCTTGTACTGTATTAAGGGACTCAGCAAAGAAAGCGATATAATGCCTTGTAACTTGAACAGAAAGCGGCTCCCGGTATGCCTACGAGCTGTAGCTGACAGCTGCAGGGCTGGCTCTGCGTACCCACTGCCTGAAAGGCTGTAAGTTCGCCTGTGCAAGAACCAGCTTTCAAGAGAGCCGCCTGAAGTGCAGACAGCCTTCGTGAGCCTTTCTCCTCCAGAGCTGTGGCAAAGAAAGCGTGCACGCTACAGCGTGGGTGCGTGCAGCATGCACGAGCAAAAGCGGCCAAGTCCAGTGCCCTCGCTGGGCTTCCCTTTCGTGCGGACAAGGTGAGGCGAAGAACGAAGCCGCAGAGCAGCGGGCTTGCGTGTGCAGTGCAGCGAGTCGCAGAAGTCCAGCAAGGGCTCGTTCACAAGCCGAGCCGGCTGAGGGCGTCCTCGCTTCTGCGAAAGGGAAGGCGGAGCCGTAGCACTTCACCCCGCAGCGTGGAGACAGGCACTTTGCTAGTCCTTCAGCCTTGCAGAGTCCCTGCAGCTAGAGCTCAGCCAGGAGCAGGCGTCAAAGCAGAAGGCCTTCCTAAAGCACCCCTTCTCCGAGCAGCCTCCGGAAAGGGCTCATCCCGCTGCGGCTCTGCGCCTTTCTTCGAATGCAGACGCCCGGCACACTTGGCTCAGCGAGAGCTGCGTGGGCAGCTTGGACTCAGCGAAAGCCAAAGGGTGTCCTTGGAGCTCGAGCTTGTTGGGGAGGATGAAAGTTTGGGAAGAAAGTTTCACAGCTATGTAGGCTTGGCAGAAAGATGTGTGAATGTAGAAACTTAGCATGAGGTAGGAATGGAAGGAGGTTTTGATGGAGAGGAAAAGGTGTTCTGCTGAAACACTGATCGCTGACTAAGTGAGAAGGCAAAGGCTGGAAGATGGAGTTGGAAGGAGATTTTCTTTGATGATTAGGACAACGGTATGTGACTCCAAACGAGCACCTGTTTTTCCCCACGTAAATGAGTCTCAAGAAGGGCATAAGGGAATAGAACACATGTTTTGACCAAAAAGAGAGCTCTCGCAGGCAAACAAGAAATGTCGATGGAGCAAGAAGAAGAAGAAGGAAGGAGGAAGGAGGGGGGGTCTGAGAATTCTCCGTGGTAAGCTTAAATTGTAAGTTGCTTACTCTTGCGATTGGAGAAGAATGACTAGAATTCGGCAATGGTAGTAGTCATGATAGGCTACAGGCAAATGTCAAGGTATCACTGTGTATGGTGCTTGTTGCTTGTACTGTATTAAGGGACTCAGCAAAGAAAGCGATATAATGCCTTGTAACTTGAACAGAAAGCGGCTCCCGGTATGCCTACGAGCTGTAGCTGACAGCTGCAGGGCTGGCTCTGCGTACCCACTGCCTGAAAGGCTGTAAGTTCGCCTGTGCAAGAACCAGCTTTCAAGAGAGCCGCCTGAAGTGCAGACAGCCTTCGTGAGCCTTTCTCCTCCAGAGCTGTGGCAAAGAAAGCGTGCACGCTACAGCGTGGGTGCGTGCAGCATGCACGAGCAAAAGCGGCCAAGTCCGGTGCCCTCGCTGGGCTTCCCTTTCGTGCGGACAAGGTGAGGCGAAGAACGAAGCCGCAGAGCAGCGGGCTTGCGTGTGCGGTGCAGCGAGTCGCAGAAGTCCAGCAAGGGCTCGTTCACAAGCCGAGCCGGCTGAGGGCGTCCTCGCTTCTGCGAAAGGGAAGGCGGAGCCGTAGCACTTCACCCCGCAGCGTGGAGACAGGCACTTTGCTAGTCCTTCAGCCTTGCAGAGTCCCTGCAGCTAGAGCTCAGCCAGGAGCAGGCGTCAAAGCAGAAGGCCTTCCTAAAGCACCCCTTCTCCGAGCAGCCTCCGGAAAGGGCTCATCCCGCTGCGGCTCTGCGCCTTTCTTCGAATGCAGACGCCCGGCACACTTGGCTCAGCGAGAGCTGCGTGGGCAGCTTGGACTCAGCGAAAGCCAAAGGGTGTCCTTGGAGCTCGAGCTTGTTGGGGAGGATGAAAGTTTGGGAAGAAAGTTTCACAGCTATGTAGGCTTGGCAGAAAGATGTGTGAATGTAGAAACTTAGCATGAGGTAGGAATGGAAGGAGGTTTTGATGGAGAGGAAAAGGTGTTCTGCTGAAACACTGATCGCTGACTAAGTGAGAAGGCAAAGGCTGGAAGATGGAGTTGGAAGGAGATTTTCTTTGATGATTAGGACAACGGTATGTGACTCCAAACGAGCACCTGTTTTTCCCCACGTAAATGAGTCTCAAGAAGGGCATAAGGGAATAGAACACATGTTTTGACCAAAAAGAGAGCTCTCGCAGGCAAACAAGAAATGTCGATGGAGCAAGAAGAAGAAGAAGAAGGAAGGAGGGCGGGGGGGGGGGGCGGTCTGAGAATTCTCCGTGGTAAGCTTAAATTGTAAGTTGCTTACTCTTGCGATTGGAGAAGAATGACTAGAATTCGGCAATGGTAGTAGTCATGATAGGCTACAGGCAAATGTCAAGGTATCACTGTGTATGGTGCTTGTTGCTTGTACTGTATTAAGGGACTCAGCAAAGAAACCGATATAATGCCTTGTAACTTGAACAGAAAGCGGCTCCCGGTATGCCTACGAGCTGTAGCTGACAGCTGCAGGGCTGGCTCTGCGTACCCACTGCCTGAAAGGCTGTAAGTTCGCCTGTGCAAGAACCAGCTTTCAAGAGAGCCGCCTGAAGTGCAGACAGCCTTCGTGAGCCTTTCTCCTCCAGAGCTGTGGCAAAGAAAGCGTGCACGCTACAGCGTGGGTGCGTGCAGCATGCACGAGCAAAAGCGGCCAAGTCCGGTGCCCTCGCTGGGCTTCCCTTTCGTGCGGACAAGGTGAGGCGAAGAACGAAGCCGCAGAGCAGCGGGCTTGCGTGTGCAGTGCAGCGAGTCGCAGAAGTCCAGCAAGGGCTCGTTCACAAGCCGAGCCGGCTGAGGGCGTCCTCGCTTCTGCGAAAGGGAAGGCGGAGCCGTAGCACTTCACCCCGCAGCGTGGAGACAGGCACTTTGCTAGTCCTTCAGCCTTGCAGAGTCCCTGCAGCTAGAGCTCAGCCAGGAGCAGGCGTCAAAGCAGAAGGCCTTCCTAAAGCACCCCTTCTCCGAGCAGCCTCCGGAAAGGGCTCATCCCGCTGCGGCTCTGCGCCTTTCTTCGAATGCAGACGCCCGGCACACTTGGCTCAGCGAGAGCTGCGTGGGCAGCTTGGACTCAGCGAAAGCCAAAGGGTGTCCTTGGAGCTCGAGCTTGTTGGGGAGGATGAAAGTTTGGGAAGAAAGTTTCACAGCTATGTAGGCTTGGCAGAAAGATGTGTGAATGTAGAAACTTAGCATGAGGTAGGAATGGAAGGAGGTTTTGATGGAGAGGAAAAGGTGTTCTGCTGAAACACTGATCGCTGACTAAGTGAGAAGGCAAAGGTTGGAAGATTGAGTTGGAAGGAGATTTTCTGTGATGATTAGGACAACGGTATGTGACTCCAAAGGAGCACCTGTTTTTCCCCAAGTAAATGAGTCTCGAGAAGGGCATAAGGGAATAGAAGACATGTTTTGACCAAAAAGAGAGCTCTCGCAGGCAAACAAGAAATGTCGATGGAGCAAGAAGAAGAAGAAGGAAGGAGGAAGGAGGGGGGGTCTGAGAATTCTCCGTGGTAAGCTTAAATTGTAAGTTGCTTACTCTTGCGATTGGAGAAGAATGACTAGAATTCGGCAATGGTAGTAGTCATGATAGGCTACAGGCAAATGTCAAGGTATCACTGTGTATGGTGCTTGTTGCTTGTACTGTATTAAGGGACTCAGCAAAGAAACCGATATAATGCCTTGTAACTTGAACAGAAAGCGGCTCCCGGTATGCCTACGAGCTGTAGCTGACAGCTGCAGGGCTGGCTCTGCGTACCCACTGCCTGAAAGGCTGTAAGTTCGCCTATGCAAGAACCAGCTTTCAAGAGAGCCGCCTGAAGTGCAGACAGCCTTCGTGAGCCTTTCTCCTCCAGAGCTGTGGCAAAGAAAGCGTGCACGCTACAGCGTGGGTGCGTGCAGCATGCACGAGCAAAAGCGGCCAAGTCCGGTGCCCTCGCTGGGCTTCCCTTTCGTGCGGACAAGGTGAGGCGAAGAACGAAGCCGCAGAGCAGCGGGCTTGCGTGTGCAGTGCAGCGAGTCGCAGAAGTCCAGCAAGGGCTCGTTCACAAGCCGAGCCGGCTGAGGGCGTCCTCGCTTCTGCGAAAGGGAAGGCGGAGCCGTAGCACTTCACCCCGCAGCGTGGAGACAGGCACTTTGCTAGTCCTTCAGCCTTGCAGAGTCCCTGCAGCTAGAGCTCAGCCAGGAGCAGGCGTCAAAGCAGAAGGCCTTCCTAAAGCACCCCTTCTCCGAGCAGCCTCCGGAAAGGGCTCATCCCGCTGCGGCTCTGCGCCTTTCTTCGAATGCAGACGCCCGGCACACTTGGCTCAGCGAGAGCTGCGTGGGCAGCTTGGACTCAGCGAAAGCCAAAGGGTGTCCTTGGAGCTCGAGCTTGTTGGGGAGGATGAAAGTTTGGGAAGAAAGTTTCACAGCTATGTAGGCTTGGCAGAAAGATGTGTGAATGTAGAAACTTAGCATGAGGTAGGAATGGAAGGAGGTTTTGATGGAGAGGAAAAGGTGTTCTGCTGAAACACTGATCGCTGACTAAGTGAGAAGGCAAAGGCTGGAAGATGGAGTTGGAAGGAGATTTTCTTTGATGATTAGGACAACGGTATGTGACTCCAAACGAGCACCTGTTTTTCCCCACGTAAATGAGTCTCAAGAAGGGCATAAGGGAATAGAACACATGTTTTGACCAAAAAGAGAGCTCTCGCAGGCAAACAAGAAATGTCGATGGAGCAAGAAGAAGAAGAAGGAAGGAGGAAGGAGGGGGGGTCTGAGAATTCTCCGTGGTAAGCTTAAATTGTAAGTTGCTTACTCTTGCGATTGGAGAAGAATGACTAGAATTCGGCAATGGTAGTAGTCATGATAGGCTACAGGCAAATGTCAAGGTATCACTGTGTATGGTGCTTGTTGCTTGTACTGTATTAAGGGACTCAGCAAAGAAACCGATATAATGCCTTGTAACTTGAACAGAAAGCGGCTCCCGGTATGCCTACGAGCTGTAGCTGACAGCTGCAGGGCTGGCTCTGCGTACCCACTGCCTGAAAGGCTGTAAGTTCGCCTGTGCAAGAACCAGCTTTCAAGAGAGCCGCCTGAAGTGCAGACAGCCTTCGTGAGCCTTTCTCCTCCAGAGCTGTGGCAAAGAAAGCGTGCACGCTACAGCGTGGGTGCGTGCAGCATGCACGAGCAAAAGCGGCCAAGTCCAGTGCCCTCGCTGGGCTTCCCTTTCGTGCGGACAAGGTGAGGCGAAGAACGAAGCCGCAGAGCAGCGGGCTTGCGTGTGCAGTGCAGCGAGTCGCAGAAGTCCAGCAAGGGCTCGTTCACAAGCCGAGCCGGCTGAGGGCGTCCTCGCTTCTGCGAAAGGGAAGGCGGAGCCGTAGCACTTCACCCCGCAGCGTGGAGACAGGCACTTTGCTAGTCCTTCAGCCTTGCAGAGTCCCTGCAGCTAGAGCTCAGCCAGGAGCAGGCGTCAAAGCAGAAGGCCTTCCTAAAGCACCCCTTCTCCGAGCAGCCTCCGGAAAGGGCTCATCCCGCTGCGGCTCTGCGCCTTTCTTCGAATGCAGACGCCCGGCACACTTGGCTCAGCGAGAGCTGCGTGGGCAGCTTGGACTCAGCGAAAGCCAAAGGGTGTCCTTGGAGCTCGAGCTTGTTGGGGAGGATGAAAGTTTGGGAAGAAAGTTTCACAGCTATGTAGGCTTGGCAGAAAGATGTGTGAATGTAGAAACTTAGCATGAGGTAGGAATGGAAGGAGGTTTTGATGGAGAGGAAAAGGTGTTCTGCTGAAACACTGATCGCTGACTAAGTGAGAAGGCAAAGGCTGGAAGATGGAGTTGGAAGGAGATTTTCTTTGATGATTAGGACAACGGTATGTGACTCCAAACGAGCACCTGTTTTTCCCCACGTAAATGAGTCTCAAGAAGGGCATAAGGGAATAGAACACATGTTTTGACCAAAAAGAGAGCTCTCGCAGGCAAACAAGAAATGTCGATGGAGCAAGAAGAAGAAGAAGGAAGGAGGAAGGAGGGGGGGTCTGAGAATTCTCCGTGGTAAGCTTAAATTGTAAGTTGCTTACTCTTGCGATTGGAGAAGAATGACTAGAATTCGGCAATGGTAGTAGTCATGATAGGCTACAGGCAAATGTCAAGGTATCACTGTGTATGGTGCTTGTTGCTTGTACTGTATTAAGGGACTCAGCAAAGAAACCGATATAATGCCTTGTAACTTGAACAGAAAGCGGCTCCCGGTATGCCTACGAGCTGTAGCTGACAGCTGCAGGGCTGGCTCTGCGTACCCACTGCCTGAAAGGCTGTAAGTTCGCCTGTGCAAGAACCAGCTTTCAAGAGAGCCGCCTGAAGTGCAGACAGCCTTCGTGAGCCTTTCTCCTCCAGAGCTGTGGCAAAGAAAGCGTGCACGCTACAGCGTGGGTGCGTGCAGCATGCACGAGCAAAAGCGGCCAAGTCCGGTGCCCTCGCTGGGCTTCCCTTTCGTGCGGACAAGGTGAGGCGAAGAACGAAGCCGCAGAGCAGCGGGCTTGCGTGTGCAGTGCAGCGAGTCGCAGAAGTCCAGCAAGGGCTCGTTCACAAGCCGAGCCGGCTGAGGGCGTCCTCGCTTCTGCGAAAGGGAAGGCGGAGCCGTAGCACTTCACCCCGCAGCGTGGAGACAGGCACTTTGCTAGTCCTTCAGCCTTGCAGAGTCCCTGCAGCTAGAGCTCAGCCAGGAGCAGGCGTCAAAGCAGAAGGCCTTCCTAAAGCACCCCTTCTCCGAGCAGCCTCCGGAAAGGGCTCATCCCGCTGCGGCTCTGCGCCTTTCTTCGAATGCAGACGCCCGGCACACTTGGCTCAGCGAGAGCTGCGTGGGCAGCTTGGACTCAGCGAAAGCCAAAGGGTGTCCTTGGAGCTCGAGCTTGTTGGGGAGGATGAAAGTTTGGGAAGAAAGTTTCACAGCTATGTAGGCTTGGCAGAAAGATGTGTGAATGTAGAAACTTAGCATGAGGTAGGAATGGAAGGAGGTTTTGATGGAGAGGAAAAGGTGTTCTGCTGAAACACTGATCGCTGACTAAGTGAGAAGGCAAAGGCTGGAAGATGGAGTTGGAAGGAGATTTTCTTTGATGATTAGGACAACGGTATGTGACTCCAAACGAGCACCTGTTTTTCCCCACGTAAATGAGTCTCAAGAAGGGCATAAGGGAATAGAACACATGTTTTGACCAAAAAGAGAGCTCTCGCAGGCAAACAAGAAATGTCGATGGAGCAAGAAGAAGAAGAAGGAAGGAGGAAGGAGGGGGGGTCTGAGAATTCTCCGTGGTAAGCTTAAATTGTAAGTTGCTTACTCTTGCGATTGGAGAAGAATGACTAGAATTCGGCAATGGTAGTAGTCATGATAGGCTACAGGCAAATGTCAAGGTATCACTGTGTATGGTGCTTGTTGCTTGTACTGTATTAAGGGACTCAGCAAAGAAAGCGATATAATGCCTTGTAACTTGAACAGAAAGCGGCTCCCGGTATGCCTACGAGCTGTAGCTGACAGCTGCAGGGCTGGCTCTGCGTACCCACTGCCTGAAAGGCTGTAAGTTCGCCTGTGCAAGAACCAGCTTTCAAGAGAGCCGCCTGAAGTGCAGACAGCCTTCGTGAGCCTTTCTCCTCCAGAGCTGTGGCAAAGAAAGCGTGCACGCTACAGCGTGGGTGCGTGCAGCATGCACGAGCAAAAGCGGCCAAGTCCAGTGCCCTCGCTGGGCTTCCCTTTCGTGCGGACAAGGTGAGGCGAAGAACGAAGCCGCAGAGCAGCGGGCTTGCGTGTGCAGTGCAGCGAGTCGCAGAAGTCCAGCAAGGGCTCGTTCACAAGCCGAGCCGGCTGAGGGCGTCCTCGCTTCTGCGAAAGGGAAGGCGGAGCCGTAGCACTTCACCCCGCAGCGTGGAGACAGGCACTTTGCTAGTCCTTCAGCCTTGCAGAGTCCCTGCAGCTAGAGCTCAGCCAGGAGCAGGCGTCAAAGCAGAAGGCCTTCCTAAAGCACCCCTTCTCCGAGCAGCCTCCGGAAAGGGCTCATCCCGCTGCGGCTCTGCGCCTTTCTTCGAATGCAGACGCCCGGCACACTTGGCTCAGCGAGAGCTGCGTGGGCAGCTTGGACTCAGCGAAAGCCAAAGGGTGTCCTTGGAGCTCGAGCTTGTTGGGGAGGATGAAAGTTTGGGAAGAAAGTTTCACAGCTATGTAGGCTTGGCAGAAAGATGTGTGAATGTAGAAACTTAGCATGAGGTAGGAATGGAAGGAGGTTTTGATGGAGAGGAAAAGGTGTTCTGCTGAAACACTGATCGCTGACTAAGTGAGAAGGCAAAGGCTGGAAGATGGAGTTGGAAGGAGATTTTCTTTGATGATTAGGACAACGGTATGTGACTCCAAACGAGCACCTGTTTTTCCCCACGTAAATGAGTCTCAAGAAGGGCATAAGGGAATAGAACACATGTTTTGACCAAAAAGAGAGCTCTCGCAGGCAAACAAGAAATGTCGATGGAGCAAGAAGAAGAAGAAGGAAGGAGGAAGGAGGGGGGGTCTGAGAATTCTCCGTGGTAAGCTTAAATTGTAAGTTGCTTACTCTTGCGATTGGAGAAGAATGACTAGAATTCGGCAATGGTAGTAGTCATGATAGGCTACAGGCAAATGTCAAGGTATCACTGTGTATGGTGCTTGTTGCTTGTACTGTATTAAGGGACTCAGCAAAGAAAGCGATATAATGCCTTGTAACTTGAACAGAAAGCGGCTCCCGGTATGCCTACGAGCTGTAGCTGACAGCTGCAGGGCTGGCTCTGCGTACCCACTGCCTGAAAGGCTGTAAGTTCGCCTGTGCAAGAACCAGCTTTCAAGAGAGCCGCCTGAAGTGCAGACAGCCTTCGTGAGCCTTTCTCCTCCAGAGCTGTGGCAAAGAAAGCGTGCACGCTACAGCGTGGGTGCGTGCAGCATGCACGAGCAAAAGCGGCCAAGTCCGGTGCCCTCGCTGGGCTTCCCTTTCGTGCGGACAAGGTGAGGCGAAGAACGAAGCCGCAGAGCAGCGGGCTTGCGTGTGCGGTGCAGCGAGTCGCAGAAGTCCAGCAAGGGCTCGTTCACAAGCCGAGCCGGCTGAGGGCGTCCTCGCTTCTGCGAAAGGGAAGGCGGAGCCGTAGCACTTCACCCCGCAGCGTGGAGACAGGCACTTTGCTAGTCCTTCAGCCTTGCAGAGTCCCTGCAGCTAGAGCTCAGCCAGGAGCAGGCGTCAAAGCAGAAGGCCTTCCTAAAGCACCCCTTCTCCGAGCAGCCTCCGGAAAGGGCTCATCCCGCTGCGGCTCTGCGCCTTTCTTCGAATGCAGACGCCCGGCACACTTGGCTCAGCGAGAGCTGCGTGGGCAGCTTGGACTCAGCGAAAGCCAAAGGGTGTCCTTGGAGCTCGAGCTTGTTGGGGAGGATGAAAGTTTGGGAAGAAAGTTTCACAGCTATGTAGGCTTGGCAGAAAGATGTGTGAATGTAGAAACTTAGCATGAGGTAGGAATGGAAGGAGGTTTTGATGGAGAGGAAAAGGTGTTCTGCTGAAACACTGATCGCTGACTAAGTGAGAAGGCAAAGGCTGGAAGATGGAGTTGGAAGGAGATTTTCTTTGATGATTAGGACAACGGTATGTGACTCCAAACGAGCACCTGTTTTTCCCCACGTAAATGAGTCTCAAGAAGGGCATAAGGGAATAGAACACATGTTTTGACCAAAAAGAGAGCTCTCGCAGGCAAACAAGAAATGTCGATGGAGCAAGAAGAAGAAGAAGAAGGAAGGAGGGCGGGGGGGGGGGGCGGTCTGAGAATTCTCCGTGGTAAGCTTAAATTGTAAGTTGCTTACTCTTGCGATTGGAGAAGAATGACTAGAATTCGGCAATGGTAGTAGTCATGATAGGCTACAGGCAAATGTCAAGGTATCACTGTGTATGGTGCTTGTTGCTTGTACTGTATTAAGGGACTCAGCAAAGAAACCGATATAATGCCTTGTAACTTGAACAGAAAGCGGCTCCCGGTATGCCTACGAGCTGTAGCTGACAGCTGCAGGGCTGGCTCTGCGTACCCACTGCCTGAAAGGCTGTAAGTTCGCCTGTGCAAGAACCAGCTTTCAAGAGAGCCGCCTGAAGTGCAGACAGCCTTCGTGAGCCTTTCTCCTCCAGAGCTGTGGCAAAGAAAGCGTGCACGCTACAGCGTGGGTGCGTGCAGCATGCACGAGCAAAAGCGGCCAAGTCCGGTGCCCTCGCTGGGCTTCCCTTTCGTGCGGACAAGGTGAGGCGAAGAACGAAGCCGCAGAGCAGCGGGCTTGCGTGTGCAGTGCAGCGAGTCGCAGAAGTCCAGCAAGGGCTCGTTCACAAGCCGAGCCGGCTGAGGGCGTCCTCGCTTCTGCGAAAGGGAAGGCGGAGCCGTAGCACTTCACCCCGCAGCGTGGAGACAGGCACTTTGCTAGTCCTTCAGCCTTGCAGAGTCCCTGCAGCTAGAGCTCAGCCAGGAGCAGGCGTCAAAGCAGAAGGCCTTCCTAAAGCACCCCTTCTCCGAGCAGCCTCCGGAAAGGGCTCATCCCGCTGCGGCTCTGCGCCTTTCTTCGAATGCAGACGCCCGGCACACTTGGCTCAGCGAGAGCTGCGTGGGCAGCTTGGACTCAGCGAAAGCCAAAGGGTGTCCTTGGAGCTCGAGCTTGTTGGGGAGGATGAAAGTTTGGGAAGAAAGTTTCACAGCTATGTAGGCTTGGCAGAAAGATGTGTGAATGTAGAAACTTAGCATGAGGTAGGAATGGAAGGAGGTTTTGATGGAGAGGAAAAGCTGTTCTGCTGAAACACTGATCGCTGACTAAGTGAGAAGGCAAAGGTTGGAAGATTGAGTTGGAAGGAGATTTTCTGTGATGATTAGGACAACGGTATGTGACTCCAAAGGAGCACCTGTTTTTCCCCAAGTAAATGAGTCTCGAGAAGGGCATAAGGGAATAGAAGACATGTTTTGACCAAAAAGAGAGCTCTCGCAGGCAAACAAGAAATGTCGATGGAGCAAGAAGAAGAAGAAGGAAGGAGGAAGGAGGGGGGGTCTGAGAATTCTCCGTGGTAAGCTTAAATTGTAAGTTGCTTACTCTTGCGATTGGAGAAGAATGACTAGAATTCGGCAATGGTAGTAGTCATGATAGGCTACAGGCAAATGTCAAGGTATCACTGTGTATGGTGCTTGTTGCTTGTACTGTATTAAGGGACTCAGCAAAGAAACCGATATAATGCCTTGTAACTTGAACAGAAAGCGGCTCCCGGTATGCCTACGAGCTGTAGCTGACAGCTGCAGGGCTGGCTCTGCGTACCCACTGCCTGAAAGGCTGTAAGTTCGCCTATGCAAGAACCAGCTTTCAAGAGAGCCGCCTGAAGTGCAGACAGCCTTCGTGAGCCTTTCTCCTCCAGAGCTGTGGCAAAGAAAGCGTGCACGCTACAGCGTGGGTGCGTGCAGCATGCACGAGCAAAAGCGGCCAAGTCCGGTGCCCTCGCTGGGCTTCCCTTTCGTGCGGACAAGGTGAGGCGAAGAACGAAGCCGCAGAGCAGCGGGCTTGCGTGTGCAGTGCAGCGAGTCGCAGAAGTCCAGCAAGGGCTCGTTCACAAGCCGAGCCGGCTGAGGGCGTCCTCGCTTCTGCGAAAGGGAAGGCGGAGCCGTAGCACTTCACCCCGCAGCGTGGAGACAGGCACTTTGCTAGTCCTTCAGCCTTGCAGAGTCCCTGCAGCTAGAGCTCAGCCAGGAGCAGGCGTCAAAGCAGAAGGCCTTCCTAAAGCACCCCTTCTCCGAGCAGCCTCCGGAAAGGGCTCATCCCGCTGCGGCTCTGCGCCTTTCTTCGAATGCAGACGCCCGGCACACTTGGCTCAGCGAGAGCTGCGTGGGCAGCTTGGACTCAGCGAAAGCCAAAGGGTGTCCTTGGAGCTCGAGCTTGTTGGGGAGGATGAAAGTTTGGGAAGAAAGTTTCACAGCTATGTAGGCTTGGCAGAAAGATGTGTGAATGTAGAAACTTAGCATGAGGTAGGAATGGAAGGAGGTTTTGATGGAGAGGAAAAGGTGTTCTGCTGAAACACTGATCGCTGACTAAGTGAGAAGGCAAAGGCTGGAAGATGGAGTTGGAAGGAGATTTTCTTTGATGATTAGGACAACGGTATGTGACTCCAAACGAGCACCTGTTTTTCCCCACGTAAATGAGTCTCAAGAAGGGCATAAGGGAATAGAACACATGTTTTGACCAAAAAGAGAGCTCTCGCAGGCAAACAAGAAATGTCGATGGAGCAAGAAGAAGAAGAAGGAAGGAGGAAGGAGGGGGGGTCTGAGAATTCTCCGTGGTAAGCTTAAATTGTAAGTTGCTTACTCTTGCGATTGGAGAAGAATGACTAGAATTCGGCAATGGTAGTAGTCATGATAGGCTACAGGCAAATGTCAAGGTATCACTGTGTATGGTGCTTGTTGCTTGTACTGTATTAAGGGACTCAGCAAAGAAACCGATATAATGCCTTGTAACTTGAACAGAAAGCGGCTCCCGGTATGCCTACGAGCTGTAGCTGACAGCTGCAGGGCTGGCTCTGCGTACCCACTGCCTGAAAGGCTGTAAGTTCGCCTGTGCAAGAACCAGCTTTCAAGAGAGCCGCCTGAAGTGCAGACAGCCTTCGTGAGCCTTTCTCCTCCAGAGCTGTGGCAAAGAAAGCGTGCACGCTACAGCGTGGGTGCGTGCAGCATGCACGAGCAAAAGCGGCCAAGTCCAGTGCCCTCGCTGGGCTTCCCTTTCGTGCGGACAAGGTGAGGCGAAGAACGAAGCCGCAGAGCAGCGGGCTTGCGTGTGCAGTGCAGCGAGTCGCAGAAGTCCAGCAAGGGCTCGTTCACAAGCCGAGCCGGCTGAGGGCGTCCTCGCTTCTGCGAAAGGGAAGGCGGAGCCGTAGCACTTCACCCCGCAGCGTGGAGACAGGCACTTTGCTAGTCCTTCAGCCTTGCAGAGTCCCTGCAGCTAGAGCTCAGCCAGGAGCAGGCGTCAAAGCAGAAGGCCTTCCTAAAGCACCCCTTCTCCGAGCAGCCTCCGGAAAGGGCTCATCCCGCTGCGGCTCTGCGCCTTTCTTCGAATGCAGACGCCCGGCACACTTGGCTCAGCGAGAGCTGCGTGGGCAGCTTGGACTCAGCGAAAGCCAAAGGGTGTCCTTGGAGCTCGAGCTTGTTGGGGAGGATGAAAGTTTGGGAAGAAAGTTTCACAGCTATGTAGGCTTGGCAGAAAGATGTGTGAATGTAGAAACTTAGCATGAGGTAGGAATGGAAGGAGGTTTTGATGGAGAGGAAAAGGTGTTCTGCTGAAACACTGATCGCTGACTAAGTGAGAAGGCAAAGGCTGGAAGATGGAGTTGGAAGGAGATTTTCTTTGATGATTAGGACAACGGTATGTGACTCCAAACGAGCACCTGTTTTTCCCCACGTAAATGAGTCTCAAGAAGGGCATAAGGGAATAGAACACATGTTTTGACCAAAAAGAGAGCTCTCGCAGGCAAACAAGAAATGTCGATGGAGCAAGAAGAAGAAGAAAGAAGGAGGAAGGAGGGGGGGTCTGAGAATTCTCCGTGGTAAGCTTAAATTGTAAGTTGCTTACTCTTGCGATTGGAGAAGAATGACTAGAATTCGGCAATGGTAGTAGTCATGATAGGCTACAGGCAAATGTCAAGGTATCACTGTGTATGGTGCTTGTTGCTTGTACTGTATTAAGGGACTCAGCAAAGAAAGCGATATAATGCCTTGTAACTTGAACAGAAAGCGGCTCCCGGTATGCCTACGAGCTGTAGCTGACAGCTGCAGGGCTGGCTCTGCGTACCCACTGCCTGAAAGGCTGTAAGTTCGCCTGTGCAAGAACCAGCTTTCAAGAGAGCCGCCTGAAGTGCAGACAGCCTTCGTGAGCCTTTCTCCTCCAGAGCTGTGGCAAAGAAAGCGTGCACGCTACAGCGTGGGTGCGTGCAGCATGCACGAGCAAAAGCGGCCAAGTCCAGTGCCCTCGCTGGGCTTCCCTTTCGTGCGGACAAGGTGAGGCGAAGAACGAAGCCGCAGAGCAGCGGGCTTGCGTGTGCAGTGCAGCGAGTCGCAGAAGTCCAGCAAGGGCTCGTTCACAAGCCGAGCCGGCTGAGGGCGTCCTCGCTTCTGCGAAAGGGAAGGCGGAGCCGTAGCACTTCACCCCGCAGCGTGGAGACAGGCACTTTGCTAGTCCTTCAGCCTTGCAGAGTCCCTGCAGCTAGAGCTCAGCCAGGAGCAGGCGTCAAAGCAGAAGGCCTTCCTAAAGCACCCCTTCTCCGAGCAGCCTCCGGAAAGGGCTCATCCCGCTGCGGCTCTGCGCCTTTCTTCGAATGCAGACGCCCGGCACACTTGGCTCAGCGAGAGCTGCGTGGGCAGCTTGGACTCAGCGAAAGCCAAAGGGTGTCCTTGGAGCTCGAGCTTGTTGGGGAGGATGAAAGTTTGGGAAGAAAGTTTCACAGCTATGTAGGCTTGGCAGAAAGATGTGTGAATGTAGAAACTTAGCATGAGGTAGGAATGGAAGGAGGTTTTGATGGAGAGGAAAAGGTGTTCTGCTGAAACACTGATCGCTGACTAAGTGAGAAGGCAAAGGCTGGAAGATGGAGTTGGAAGGAGATTTTCTTTGATGATTAGGACAACGGTATGTGACTCCAAACGAGCACCTGTTTTTCCCCACGTAAATGAGTCTCAAGAAGGGCATAAGGGAATAGAACACATGTTTTGACCAAAAAGAGAGCTCTCGCAGGCAAACAAGAAATGTCGATGGAGCAAGAAGAAGAAGAAGGAAGGAGGAAGGAGGGGGGGTCTGAGAATTCTCCGTGGTAAGCTTAAATTGTAAGTTGCTTACTCTTGCGATTGGAGAAGAATGACTAGAATTCGGCAATGGTAGTAGTCATGATAGGCTACAGGCAAATGTCAAGGTATCACTGTGTATGGTGCTTGTTGCTTGTACTGTATTAAGGGACTCAGCAAAGAAACCGATATAATGCCTTGTAACTTGAACAGAAAGCGGCTCCCGGTATGCCTACGAGCTGTAGCTGACAGCTGCAGGGCTGGCTCTGCGTACCCACTGCCTGAAAGGCTGTAAGTTCGCCTGTGCAAGAACCAGCTTTCAAGAGAGCCGCCTGAAGTGCAGACAGCCTTCGTGAGCCTTTCTCCTCCAGAGCTGTGGCAAAGAAAGCGTGCACGCTACAGCGTGGGTGCGTGCAGCATGCACGAGCAAAAGCGGCCAAGTCCGGTGCCCTCGCTGGGCTTCCCTTTCGTGCGGACAAGGTGAGGCGAAGAACGAAGCCGCAGAGCAGCGGGCTTGCGTGTGCAGTGCAGCGAGTCGCAGAAGTCCAGCAAGGGCTCGTTCACAAGCCGAGCCGGCTGAGGGCGTCCTCGCTTCTGCGAAAGGGAAGGCGGAGCCGTAGCACTTCA
The DNA here is from genome assembly GCF_965178545.1 of Coloeus monedula. Classification (NCBI taxonomy): domain Eukaryota; kingdom Metazoa; phylum Chordata; class Aves; order Passeriformes; family Corvidae; genus Coloeus; species Coloeus monedula. The sequence continues at coordinate 9,430,687 of NC_138797.1, read as the reverse complement.
CCCCGCAGCGTGGAGACAGGCACTTTGCTAGTCCTTCAGCCTTGCAGAGTCCCTGCAGCTAGAGCTCAGCCAGGAGCAGGCGTCAAAGCAGAAGGCCTTCCTAAAGCACCCCTTCTCCGAGCAGCCTCCGGAAAGGGCTCATCCCGCTGCGGCTCTGCGCCTTTCTTCGAATGCAGACGCCCGGCACACTTGGCTCAGCGAGAGCTGCGTGGGCAGCTTGGACTCAGCGAAAGCCAAAGGGTGTCCTTGGAGCTCGAGCTTGTTGGGGAGGATGAAAGTTTGGGAAGAAAGTTTCACAGCTATGTAGGCTTGGCAGAAAGATGTGTGAATGTAGAAACTTAGCATGAGGTAGGAATGGAAGGAGGTTTTGATGGAGAGGAAAAGGTGTTCTGCTGAAACACTGATCGCTGACTAAGTGAGAAGGCAAAGGCTGGAAGATGGAGTTGGAAGGAGATTTTCTTTGATGATTAGGACAACGGTATGTGACTCCAAACGAGCACCTGTTTTTCCCCACGTAAATGAGTCTCAAGAAGGGCATAAGGGAATAGAACACATGTTTTGACCAAAAAGAGAGCTCTCGCAGGCAAACAAGAAATGTCGATGGAGCAAGAAGAAGAAGAAGGAAGGAGGAAGGAGGGGGGGTCTGAGAATTCTCCGTGGTAAGCTTAAATTGTAAGTTGCTTACTCTTGCGATTGGAGAAGAATGACTAGAATTCGGCAATGGTAGTAGTCATGATAGGCTACAGGCAAATGTCAAGGTATCACTGTGTATGGTGCTTGTTGCTTGTACTGTATTAAGGGACTCAGCAAAGAAACCGATATAATGCCTTGTAACTTGAACAGAAAGCGGCTCCCGGTATGCCTACGAGCTGTAGCTGACAGCTGCAGGGCTGGCTCTGCGTACCCACTGCCTGAAAGGCTGTAAGTTCGCCTGTGCAAGAACCAGCTTTCAAGAGAGCCGCCTGAAGTGCAGACAGCCTTCGTGAGCCTTTCTCCTCCAGAGCTGTGGCAAAGAAAGCGTGCACGCTACAGCGTGGGTGCGTGCAGCATGCACGAGCAAAAGCGGCCAAGTCCGGTGCCCTCGCTGGGCTTCCCTTTCGTGCGGACAAGGTGAGGCGAAGAACGAAGCCGCAGAGCAGCGGGCTTGCGTGTGCGGTGCAGCGAGTCGCAGAAGTCCAGCAAGGGCTCGTTCACAAGCCGAGCCGGCTGAGGGCGTCCTCGCTTCTGCGAAAGGGAAGGCGGAGCCGTAGCACTTCACCCCGCAGCGTGGAGACAGGCACTTTGCTAGTCCTTCAGCCTTGCAGAGTCCCTGCAGCTAGAGCTCAGCCAGGAGCAGGCGTCAAAGCAGAAGGCCTTCCTAAAGCACCCCTTCTCCGAGCAGCCTCCGGAAAGGGCTCATCCCGCTGCGGCTCTGCGCCTTTCTTCGAATGCAGACGCCCGGCACACTTGGCTCAGCGAGAGCTGCGTGGGCAGCTTGGACTCAGCGAAAGCCAAAGGGTGTCCTTGGAGCTCGAGCTTGTTGGGGAGGATGAAAGTTTGGGAAGAAAGTTTCACAGCTATGTAGGCTTGGCAGAAAGATGTGTGAATGTAGAAACTTAGCATGAGGTAGGAATGGAAGGAGGTTTTGATGGAGAGGAAAAGGTGTTCTGCTGAAACACTGATCGCTGACTAAGTGAGAAGGCAAAGGCTGGAAGATGGAGTTGGAAGGAGATTTTCTTTGATGATTAGGACAACGGTATGTGACTCCAAACGAGCACCTGTTTTTCCCCACGTAAATGAGTCTCAAGAAGGGCATAAGGGAATAGAACACATGTTTTGACCAAAAAGAGAGCTCTCGCAGGCAAACAAGAAATGTCGATGGAGCAAGAAGAAGAAGAAGAAGGAAGGAGGGCGGGGGGGGGGGGCGGTCTGAGAATTCTCCGTGGTAAGCTTAAATTGTAAGTTGCTTACTCTTGCGATTGGAGAAGAATGACTAGAATTCGGCAATGGTAGTAGTCATGATAGGCTACAGGCAAATGTCAAGGTATCACTGTGTATGGTGCTTGTTGCTTGTACTGTATTAAGGGACTCAGCAAAGAAACCGATATAATGCCTTGTAACTTGAACAGAAAGCGGCTCCCGGTATGCCTACGAGCTGTAGCTGACAGCTGCAGGGCTGGCTCTGCGTACCCACTGCCTGAAAGGCTGTAAGTTCGCCTGTGCAAGAACCAGCTTTCAAGAGAGCCGCCTGAAGTGCAGACAGCCTTCGTGAGCCTTTCTCCTCCAGAGCTGTGGCAAAGAAAGCGTGCACGCTACAGCGTGGGTGCGTGCAGCATGCACGAGCAAAAGCGGCCAAGTCCGGTGCCCTCGCTGGGCTTCCCTTTCGTGCGGACAAGGTGAGGCGAAGAACGAAGCCGCAGAGCAGCGGGCTTGCGTGTGCAGTGCAGCGAGTCGCAGAAGTCCAGCAAGGGCTCGTTCACAAGCCGAGCCGGCTGAGGGCGTCCTCGCTTCTGCGAAAGGGAAGGCGGAGCCGTAGCACTTCACCCCGCAGCGTGGAGACAGGCACTTTGCTAGTCCTTCAGCCTTGCAGAGTCCCTGCAGCTAGAGCTCAGCCAGGAGCAGGCGTCAAAGCAGAAGGCCTTCCTAAAGCACCCCTTCTCCGAGCAGCCTCCGGAAAGGGCTCATCCCGCTGCGGCTCTGCGCCTTTCTTCGAATGCAGACGCCCGGCACACTTGGCTCAGCGAGAGCTGCGTGGGCAGCTTGGACTCAGCGAAAGCCAAAGGGTGTCCTTGGAGCTCGAGCTTGTTGGGGAGGATGAAAGTTTGGGAAGAAAGTTTCACAGCTATGTAGGCTTGGCAGAAAGATGTGTGAATGTAGAAACTTAGCATGAGGTAGGAATGGAAGGAGGTTTTGATGGAGAGGAAAAGGTGTTCTGCTGAAACACTGATCGCTGACTAAGTGAGAAGGCAAAGGTTGGAAGATTGAGTTGGAAGGAGATTTTCTGTGATGATTAGGACAACGGTATGTGACTCCAAAGGAGCACCTGTTTTTCCCCAAGTAAATGAGTCTCGAGAAGGGCATAAGGGAATAGAAGACATGTTTTGACCAAAAAGAGAGCTCTCGCAGGCAAACAAGAAATGTCGATGGAGCAAGAAGAAGAAGAAGGAAGGAGGAAGGAGGGGGGGTCTGAGAATTCTCCGTGGTAAGCTTAAATTGTAAGTTGCTTACTCTTGCGATTGGAGAAGAATGACTAGAATTCGGCAATGGTAGTAGTCATGATAGGCTACAGGCAAATGTCAAGGTATCACTGTGTATGGTGCTTGTTGCTTGTACTGTATTAAGGGACTCAGCAAAGAAACCGATATAATGCCTTGTAACTTGAACAGAAAGCGGCTCCCGGTATGCCTACGAGCTGTAGCTGACAGCTGCAGGGCTGGCTCTGCGTACCCACTGCCTGAAAGGCTGTAAGTTCGCCTATGCAAGAACCAGCTTTCAAGAGAGCCGCCTGAAGTGCAGACAGCCTTCGTGAGCCTTTCTCCTCCAGAGCTGTGGCAAAGAAAGCGTGCACGCTACAGCGTGGGTGCGTGCAGCATGCACGAGCAAAAGCGGCCAAGTCCGGTGCCCTCGCTGGGCTTCCCTTTCGTGCGGACAAGGTGAGGCGAAGAACGAAGCCGCAGAGCAGCGGGCTTGCGTGTGCAGTGCAGCGAGTCGCAGAAGTCCAGCAAGGGCTCGTTCACAAGCCGAGCCGGCTGAGGGCGTCCTCGCTTCTGCGAAAGGGAAGGCGGAGCCGTAGCACTTCACCCCGCAGCGTGGAGACAGGCACTTTGCTAGTCCTTCAGCCTTGCAGAGTCCCTGCAGCTAGAGCTCAGCCAGGAGCAGGCGTCAAAGCAGAAGGCCTTCCTAAAGCACCCCTTCTCCGAGCAGCCTCCGGAAAGGGCTCATCCCGCTGCGGCTCTGCGCCTTTCTTCGAATGCAGACGCCCGGCACACTTGGCTCAGCGAGAGCTGCGTGGGCAGCTTGGACTCAGCGAAAGCCAAAGGGTGTCCTTGGAGCTCGAGCTTGTTGGGGAGGATGAAAGTTTGGGAAGAAAGTTTCACAGCTATGTAGGCTTGGCAGAAAGATGTGTGAATGTAGAAACTTAGCATGAGGTAGGAATGGAAGGAGGTTTTGATGGAGAGGAAAAGGTGTTCTGCTGAAACACTGATCGCTGACTAAGTGAGAAGGCAAAGGCTGGAAGATGGAGTTGGAAGGAGATTTTCTTTGATGATTAGGACAACGGTATGTGACTCCAAACGAGCACCTGTTTTTCCCCACGTAAATGAGTCTCAAGAAGGGCATAAGGGAATAGAACACATGTTTTGACCAAAAAGAGAGCTCTCGCAGGCAAACAAGAAATGTCGATGGAGCAAGAAGAAGAAGAAGGAAGGAGGAAGGAGGGGGGGTCTGAGAATTCTCCGTGGTAAGCTTAAATTGTAAGTTGCTTACTCTTGCGATTGGAGAAGAATGACTAGAATTCGGCAATGGTAGTAGTCATGATAGGCTACAGGCAAATGTCAAGGTATCACTGTGTATGGTGCTTGTTGCTTGTACTGTATTAAGGGACTCAGCAAAGAAACCGATATAATGCCTTGTAACTTGAACAGAAAGCGGCTCCCGGTATGCCTACGAGCTGTAGCTGACAGCTGCAGGGCTGGCTCTGCGTACCCACTGCCTGAAAGGCTGTAAGTTCGCCTGTGCAAGAACCAGCTTTCAAGAGAGCCGCCTGAAGTGCAGACAGCCTTCGTGAGCCTTTCTCCTCCAGAGCTGTGGCAAAGAAAGCGTGCACGCTACAGCGTGGGTGCGTGCAGCATGCACGAGCAAAAGCGGCCAAGTCCAGTGCCCTCGCTGGGCTTCCCTTTCGTGCGGACAAGGTGAGGCGAAGAACGAAGCCGCAGAGCAGCGGGCTTGCGTGTGCAGTGCAGCGAGTCGCAGAAGTCCAGCAAGGGCTCGTTCACAAGCCGAGCCGGCTGAGGGCGTCCTCGCTTCTGCGAAAGGGAAGGCGGAGCCGTAGCACTTCACCCCGCAGCGTGGAGACAGGCACTTTGCTAGTCCTTCAGCCTTGCAGAGTCCCTGCAGCTAGAGCTCAGCCAGGAGCAGGCGTCAAAGCAGAAGGCCTTCCTAAAGCACCCCTTCTCCGAGCAGCCTCCGGAAAGGGCTCATCCCGCTGCGGCTCTGCGCCTTTCTTCGAATGCAGACGCCCGGCACACTTGGCTCAGCGAGAGCTGCGTGGGCAGCTTGGACTCAGCGAAAGCCAAAGGGTGTCCTTGGAGCTCGAGCTTGTTGGGGAGGATGAAAGTTTGGGAAGAAAGTTTCACAGCTATGTAGGCTTGGCAGAAAGATGTGTGAATGTAGAAACTTAGCATGAGGTAGGAATGGAAGGAGGTTTTGATGGAGAGGAAAAGGTGTTCTGCTGAAACACTGATCGCTGACTAAGTGAGAAGGCAAAGGCTGGAAGATGGAGTTGGAAGGAGATTTTCTTTGATGATTAGGACAACGGTATGTGACTCCAAACGAGCACCTGTTTTTCCCCACGTAAATGAGTCTCAAGAAGGGCATAAGGGAATAGAACACATGTTTTGACCAAAAAGAGAGCTCTCGCAGGCAAACAAGAAATGTCGATGGAGCAAGAAGAAGAAGAAAGAAGGAGGAAGGAGGGGGGGTCTGAGAATTCTCCGTGGTAAGCTTAAATTGTAAGTTGCTTACTCTTGCGATTGGAGAAGAATGACTAGAATTCGGCAATGGTAGTAGTCATGATAGGCTACAGGCAAATGTCAAGGTATCACTGTGTATGGTGCTTGTTGCTTGTACTGTATTAAGGGACTCAGCAAAGAAAGCGATATAATGCCTTGTAACTTGAACAGAAAGCGGCTCCCGGTATGCCTACGAGCTGTAGCTGACAGCTGCAGGGCTGGCTCTGCGTACCCACTGCCTGAAAGGCTGTAAGTTCGCCTGTGCAAGAACCAGCTTTCAAGAGAGCCGCCTGAAGTGCAGACAGCCTTCGTGAGCCTTTCTCCTCCAGAGCTGTGGCAAAGAAAGCGTGCACGCTACAGCGTGGGTGCGTGCAGCATGCACGAGCAAAAGCGGCCAAGTCCAGTGCCCTCGCTGGGCTTCCCTTTCGTGCGGACAAGGTGAGGCGAAGAACGAAGCCGCAGAGCAGCGGGCTTGCGTGTGCAGTGCAGCGAGTCGCAGAAGTCCAGCAAGGGCTCGTTCACAAGCCGAGCCGGCTGAGGGCGTCCTCGCTTCTGCGAAAGGGAAGGCGGAGCCGTAGCACTTCACCCCGCAGCGTGGAGACAGGCACTTTGCTAGTCCTTCAGCCTTGCAGAGTCCCTGCAGCTAGAGCTCAGCCAGGAGCAGGCGTCAAAGCAGAAGGCCTTCCTAAAGCACCCCTTCTCCGAGCAGCCTCCGGAAAGGGCTCATCCCGCTGCGGCTCTGCGCCTTTCTTCGAATGCAGACGCCCGGCACACTTGGCTCAGCGAGAGCTGCGTGGGCAGCTTGGACTCAGCGAAAGCCAAAGGGTGTCCTTGGAGCTCGAGCTTGTTGGGGAGGATGAAAGTTTGGGAAGAAAGTTTCACAGCTATGTAGGCTTGGCAGAAAGATGTGTGAATGTAGAAACTTAGCATGAGGTAGGAATGGAAGGAGGTTTTGATGGAGAGGAAAAGGTGTTCTGCTGAAACACTGATCGCTGACTAAGTGAGAAGGCAAAGGCTGGAAGATGGAGTTGGAAGGAGATTTTCTTTGATGATTAGGACAACGGTATGTGACTCCAAACGAGCACCTGTTTTTCCCCACGTAAATGAGTCTCAAGAAGGGCATAAGGGAATAGAACACATGTTTTGACCAAAAAGAGAGCTCTCGCAGGCAAACAAGAAATGTCGATGGAGCAAGAAGAAGAAGAAGGAAGGAGGAAGGAGGGGGGGTCTGAGAATTCTCCGTGGTAAGCTTAAATTGTAAGTTGCTTACTCTTGCGATTGGAGAAGAATGACTAGAATTCGGCAATGGTAGTAGTCATGATAGGCTACAGGCAAATGTCAAGGTATCACTGTGTATGGTGCTTGTTGCTTGTACTGTATTAAGGGACTCAGCAAAGAAACCGATATAATGCCTTGTAACTTGAACAGAAAGCGGCTCCCGGTATGCCTACGAGCTGTAGCTGACAGCTGCAGGGCTGGCTCTGCGTACCCACTGCCTGAAAGGCTGTAAGTTCGCCTGTGCAAGAACCAGCTTTCAAGAGAGCCGCCTGAAGTGCAGACAGCCTTCGTGAGCCTTTCTCCTCCAGAGCTGTGGCAAAGAAAGCGTGCACGCTACAGCGTGGGTGCGTGCAGCATGCACGAGCAAAAGCGGCCAAGTCCAGTGCCCTCGCTGGGCTTCCCTTTCGTGCGGACAAGGTGAGGCGAAGAACGAAGCCGCAGAGCAGCGGGCTTGCGTGTGCAGTGCAGCGAGTCGCAGAAGTCCAGCAAGGGCTCGTTCACAAGCCGAGCCGGCTGAGGGCGTCCTCGCTTCTGCGAAAGGGAAGGCGGAGCCGTAGCACTTCACCCCGCAGCGTGGAGACAGGCACTTTGCTAGTCCTTCAGCCTTGCAGAGTCCCTGCAGCTAGAGCTCAGCCAGGAGCAGGCGTCAAAGCAGAAGGCCTTCCTAAAGCACCCCTTCTCCGAGCAGCCTCCGGAAAGGGCTCATCCCGCTGCGGCTCTGCGCCTTTCTTCGAATGCAGACGCCCGGCACACTTGGCTCAGCGAGAGCTGCGTGGGCAGCTTGGACTCAGCGAAAGCCAAAGGGTGTCCTTGGAGCTCGAGCTTGTTGGGGAGGATGAAAGTTTGGGAAGAAAGTTTCACAGCTATGTAGGCTTGGCAGAAAGATGTGTGAATGTAGAAACTTAGCATGAGGTAGGAATGGAAGGAGGTTTTGATGGAGAGGAAAAGGTGTTCTGCTGAAACACTGATCGCTGACTAAGTGAGAAGGCAAAGGCTGGAAGATGGAGTTGGAAGGAGATTTTCTTTGATGATTAGGACAACGGTATGTGACTCCAAACGAGCACCTGTTTTTCCCCACGTAAATGAGTCTCAAGAAGGGCATAAGGGAATAGAACACATGTTTTGACCAAAAAGAGAGCTCTCGCAGGCAAACAAGAAATGTCGATGGAGCAAGAAGAAGAAGAAGGAAGGAGGAAGGAGGGGGGGTCTGAGAATTCTCCGTGGTAAGCTTAAATTGTAAGTTGCTTACTCTTGCGATTGGAGAAGAATGACTAGAATTCGGCAATGGTAGTAGTCATGATAGGCTACAGGCAAATGTCAAGGTATCACTGTGTATGGTGCTTGTTGCTTGTACTGTATTAAGGGACTCAGCAAAGAAACCGATATAATGCCTTGTAACTTGAACAGAAAGCGGCTCCCGGTATGCCTACGAGCTGTAGCTGACAGCTGCAGGGCTGGCTCTGCGTACCCACTGCCTGAAAGGCTGTAAGTTCGCCTGTGCAAGAACCAGCTTTCAAGAGAGCCGCCTGAAGTGCAGACAGCCTTCGTGAGCCTTTCTCCTCCAGAGCTGTGGCAAAGAAAGCGTGCACGCTACAGCGTGGGTGCGTGCAGCATGCACGAGCAAAAGCGGCCAAGTCCAGTGCCCTCGCTGGGCTTCCCTTTCGTGCGGACAAGGTGAGGCGAAGAACGAAGCCGCAGAGCAGCGGGCTTGCGTGTGCAGTGCAGCGAGTCGCAGAAGTCCAGCAAGGGCTCGTTCACAAGCCGAGCCGGCTGAGGGCGTCCTCGCTTCTGCGAAAGGGAAGGCGGAGCCGTAGCACTTCACCCCGCAGCGTGGAGACAGGCACTTTGCTAGTCCTTCAGCCTTGCAGAGTCCCTGCAGCTAGAGCTCAGCCAGGAGCAGGCGTCAAAGCAGAAGGCCTTCCTAAAGCACCCCTTCTCCGAGCAGCCTCCGGAAAGGGCTCATCCCGCTGCGGCTCTGCGCCTTTCTTCGAATGCAGACGCCCGGCACACTTGGCTCAGCGAGAGCTGCGTGGGCAGCTTGGACTCAGCGAAAGCCAAAGGGTGTCCTTGGAGCTCGAGCTTGTTGGGGAGGATGAAAGTTTGGGAAGAAAGTTTCACAGCTATGTAGGCTTGGCAGAAAGATGTGTGAATGTAGAAACTTAGCATGAGGTAGGAATGGAAGGAGGTTTTGATGGAGAGGAAAAGGTGTTCTGCTGAAACACTGATCGCTGACTAAGTGAGAAGGCAAAGGCTGGAAGATGGAGTTGGAAGGAGATTTTCTTTGATGATTAGGACAACGGTATGTGACTCCAAACGAGCACCTGTTTTTCCCCACGTAAATGAGTCTCAAGAAGGGCATAAGGGAATAGAACACATGTTTTGACCAAAAAGAGAGCTCTCGCAGGCAAACAAGAAATGTCGATGGAGCAAGAAGAAGAAGAAGAAGAAGGAAGGAGGGGGGGTCTGAGAATTCTCCGTGGTAAGCTTAAATTGTAAGTTGCTTACTCTTGCGATTGGAGAAGAATGACTAGAATTCGGCAATGGTAGTAGTCATGATAGGCTACAGGCAAATGTCAAGGTATCACTGTGTATGGTGCTTGTTGCTTGTACTGTATTAAGGGACTCAGCAAAGAAACCGATATAATGCCTTGTAACTTGAACAGAAAGCGGCTCCCGGTATGCCTACGAGCTGTAGCTGACAGCTGCAGGGCTGGCTCTGCGTACCCACTGCCTGAAAGGCTGTAAGTTCGCCTGTGCAAGAACCAGCTTTCAAGAGAGCCGCCTGAAGTGCAGACAGCCTTCGTGAGCCTTTCTCCTCCAGAGCTGTGGCAAAGAAAGCGTGCACGCTACAGCGTGGGTGCGTGCAGCATGCACGAGCAAAAGCGGCCAAGTCCAGTGCCCTCGCTGGGCTTCCCTTTCGTGCGGACAAGGTGAGGCGAAGAACGAAGCCGCAGAGCAGCGGGCTTGCGTGTGCAGTGCAGCGAGTCGCAGAAGTCCAGCAAGGGCTCGTTCACAAGCCGAGCCGGCTGAGGGCGTCCTCGCTTCTGCGAAAGGGAAGGCGGAGCCGTAGCACTTCACCCCGCAGCGTGGAGACAGGCACTTTGCTAGTCCTTCAGCCTTGCAGAGTCCCTGCAGCTAGAGCTCAGCCAGGAGCAGGCGTCAAAGCAGAAGGCCTTCCTAAAGCACCCCTTCTCCGAGCAGCCTCCGGAAAGGGCTCATCCCGCTGCGGCTCTGCGCCTTTCTTCGAATGCAGACGCCCGGCACACTTGGCTCAGCGAGAGCTGCGTGGGCAGCTTGGACTCAGCGAAAGCCAAAGGGTGTCCTTGGAGCTCGAGCTTGTTGGGGAGGATGAAAGTTTGGGAAGAAAGTTTCACAGCTATGTAGGCTTGGCAGAAAGATGTGTGAATGTAGAAACTTAGCATGAGGTAGGAATGGAAGGAGGTTTTGATGGAGAGGAAAAGGTGTTCTGCTGAAACACTGATCGCTGACTAAGTGAGAAGGCAAAGGCTGGAAGATGGAGTTGGAAGGAGATTTTCTTTGATGATTTAGGACAACGGTATGTGACTCCAAACGAGCACCTGTTTTTCCCCACGTAAATGAGTCTCAAGAAGGGCATAAGGGAATAGAACACATGTTTTGACCAAAAAGAGAGCTCTCGCAGGCAAACAAGAAATGTCGATGGAGCAAGAAGAAGAAGAAGGAAGGAGGAAGGAGGGGGGGTCTGAGAATTCTCCGTGGTAAGCTTAAATTGTAAGTTGCTTACTCTTGCGATTGGAGAAGAATGACTAGAATTCGGCAATGGTAGTAGTCATGATAGGCTACAGGCAAATGTCAAGGTATCACTGTGTATGGTGCTTGTTGCTTGTACTGTATTAAGGGACTCAGCAAAGAAAGCGATATAATGCCTTGTAACTTGAACAGAAAGCGGCTCCCGGTATGCCTACGAGCTGTAGCTGACAGCTGCAGGGCTGGCTCTGCGTACCCACTGCCTGAAAGGCTGTAAGTTCGCCTGTGCAAGAACCAGCTTTCAAGAGAGCCGCCTGAAGTGCAGACAGCCTTCGTGAGCCTTTCTCCTCCAGAGCTGTGGCAAAGAAAGCGTGCACGCTACAGCGTGGGTGCGTGCAGCATGCACGAGCAAAAGCGGCCAAGTCCGGTGCCCTCGCTGGGCTTCCCTTTCGTGCGGACAAGGTGAGGCGAAGAACGAAGCCGCAGAGCAGCGGGCTTGCGTGTGCAGTGCAGCGAGTCGCAGAAGTCCAGCAAGGGCTCGTTCACAAGCCGAGCCGGCTGAGGGCGTCCTCGCTTCTGCGAAAGGGAAGGCGGAGCCGTAGCACTTCACCCCGCAGCGTGGAGACAGGCACTTTGCTAGTCCTTCAGCCTTGCAGAGTCCCTGCAGCTAGAGCTCAGCCAGGAGCAGGCGTCAAAGCAGAAGGCCTTCCTAAAGCACCCCTTCTCCGAGCAGCCTCCGGAAAGGGCTCATCCCGCTGCGGCTCTGCGCCTTTCTTCGAATGCAGACGCCCGGCACACTTGGCTCAGCGAGAGCTGCGTGGGCAGCTTGGACTCAGCGAAAGCCAAAGGGTGTCCTTGGAGCTCGAGCTTGTTGGGGAGGATGAAAGTTTGGGAAGAAAGTTTCACAGCTATGTAGGCTTGGCAGAAAGATGTGTGAATGTAGAAACTTAGCATGAGGTAGGAATGGAAGGAGGTTTTGATGGAGAGGAAAAGGTGTTCTGCTGAAACACTGATCGCTGACTAAGTGAGAAGGCAAAGGCTGGAAGATGGAGTTGGAAGGAGATTTTCTTTGATGATTAGGACAACGGTATGTGACTCCAAACGAGCACCTGTTTTTCCCCACGTAAATGAGTCTCAAGAAGGGCATAAGGGAATAGAACACATGTTTTGACCAAAAAAGAGAGCTCTCGCAGGCAAACAAGAAATGTCGATGGA
>NC_138797.1:9387376-9418560 GCF_965178545.1 Coloeus monedula | reverse complement strand
AGCTGTAGCTGACAGCTGCAGGGCTGGCTCTGCGTACCCACTGCCTGAAAGGCTGTAAGTTCGCCTGTGCAAGAACCAGCTTTCAAGAGAGCCGCCTGAAGTGCAGACAGCCTTCGTGAGCCTTTCTCCTCCAGAGCTGTGGCAAAGAAAGCGTGCACGCTACAGCGTGGGTGCGTGCAGCATGCACGAGCAAAAGCGGCCAAGTCCGGTGCCCTCGCTGGGCTTCCCTTTCGTGCGGACAAGGTGAGGCGAAGAACGAAGCCGCAGAGCAGCGGGCTTGCGTGTGCAGTGCAGCGAGTCGCAGAAGTCCAGCAAGGGCTCGTTCACAAGCCGAGCCGGCTGAGGGCGTCCTCGCTTCTGCGAAAGGGAAGGCGGAGCCGTAGCACTTCACCCCGCAGCGTGGAGACAGGCACTTTGCTAGTCCTTCAGCCTTGCAGAGTCCCTGCAGCTAGAGCTCAGCCAGGAGCAGGCGTCAAAGCAGAAGGCCTTCCTAAAGCACCCCTTCTCCGAGCAGCCTCCGGAAAGGGCTCATCCCGCTGCGGCTCTGCGCCTTTCTTCGAATGCAGACGCCCGGCACACTTGGCTCAGCGAGAGCTGCGTGGGCAGCTTGGACTCAGCGAAAGCCAAAGGGTGTCCTTGGAGCTCGAGCTTGTTGGGGAGGATGAAAGTTTGGGAAGAAAGTTTCACAGCTATGTAGGCTTGGCAGAAAGATGTGTGAATGTAGAAACTTAGCATGAGGTAGGAATGGAAGGAGGTTTTGATGGAGAGGAAAAGGTGTTCTGCTGAAACACTGATCGCTGACTAAGTGAGAAGGCAAAGGCTGGAAGATGGAGTTGGAAGGAGATTTTCTTTGATGATTAGGACAACGGTATGTGACTCCAAACGAGCACCTGTTTTCCCCACGTAAATGAGTCTCAAGAAGGGCATAAGGGAATAGAACACATGTTTTGACCAAAAAGAGAGCTCTCGCAGGCAAACAAGAAATGTCGATGGAGCAAGAAGAAGAAGAAGGAAGGAGGGGGGGTCTGAGAATTCTCCGTGGTAAGCTTAAATTGTAAGTTGCTTACTCTTGCGATTGGAGAAGAATGACTAGAATTCGGCAATGGTAGTAGTCATGATAGGCTACAGGCAAATGTCAAGGTATCACTGTGTATGGTGCTTGTTGCTTGTACTGTATTAAGGGACTCAGCAAAGAACCGATATAATGCCTTGTAACTTGAACAGAAAGCGGCTCCCGGTATGCCTACGAGCTGTAGCTGACAGCTGCAGGGCTGGCTCTGCGTACCCACTGCCTGAAAGGCTGTAAGTTCGCCTGTGCAAGAACCAGCTTTCAAGAGAGCCGCCTGAAGTGCAGACAGCCTTCGTGAGCCTTTCTCCTCCAGAGCTGTGGCAAAGAAAGCGTGCACGCTACAGCGTGGGTGCGTGCAGCATGCACGAGCAAAAGCGGCCAAGTCCGGTGCCCTCGCTGGGCTTCCCTTTCGTGCGGACAAGGTGAGGCGAAGAACGAAGCCGCAGAGCAGCGGGCTTGCGTGTGCAGTGCAGCGAGTCGCAGAAGTCCAGCAAGGGCTCGTTCACAAGCCGAGCCGGCTGAGGGCGTCCTCGCTTCTGCGAAAGGGAAGGCGGAGCCGTAGCACTTCACCCCGCAGCGTGGAGACAGGCACTTTGCTAGTCCTTCAGCCTTGCAGAGTCCCTGCAGCTAGAGCTCAGCCAGGAGCAGGCGTCAAAGCAGAAGGCCTTCCTAAAGCACCCCCTTCTCCGAGCAGCCTCCGGAAAGGGCTCATCCCGCTGCGGCTCTGCGCCTTTCTTCGAATGCAGACGCCCGGCACACTTGGCTCAGCGAGAGCTGCGTGGGCAGCTTGGACTCAGCGAAAGCCAAAGGGTGTCCTTGGAGCTCGAGCTTGTTGGGGAGGATGAAAGTTTGGGAAGAAAGTTTCACAGCTATGTAGGCTTGGCAGAAAGATGTGTGAATGTAGAAACTTAGCATGAGGTAGGAATGGAAGGAGGTTTTGATGGAGAGGAAAAGGTGTTCTGCTGAAACACTGATCGCTGACTAAGTGAGAAGGCAAAGGCTGGAAGATGGAGTTGGAAGGAGATTTTCTTTGATGATTAGGACAACGGTATGTGACTCCAAACGAGCACCTGTTTTTCCCCACGTAAATGAGTCTCAAGAAGGGCATAAGGGAATAGAACACATGTTTTGACCAAAAAGAGAGCTCTCGCAGGCAAACAAGAAATGTCGATGGAGCAAGAAGAAGAAGAAGAAGGAAGGAGGGGGGGGGGGGGGGGGGTCTGAGAATTCTCCGTGGTAAGCTTAAATTGTAAGTTGCTTACTCTTGCGATTGGAGAAGAATGACTAGAATTCGGCAATGGTAGTAGTCATGATAGGCTACAGGCAAATGTCAAGGTATCACTGTGTATGGTGCTTGTTGCTTGTACTGTATTAAGGGACTCAGCAAAGAAACCGATATAATGCCTTGTAACTTGAACAGAAAGCGGCTCCCGGTATGCCTACGAGCTGTAGCTGACAGCTGCAGGGCTGGCTCTGCGTACCCACTGCCTGAAAGGCTGTAAGTTCGCCTGTGCAAGAACCAGCTTTCAAGAGAGCCGCCTGAAGTGCAGACAGCCTTCGTGAGCCTTTCTCCTCCAGAGCTGTGGCAAAGAAAGCGTGCACGCTACAGCGTGGGTGCGTGCAGCATGCACGAGCAAAAGCGGCCAAGTCCGGTGCCCTCGCTGGGCTTCCCTTTCGTGCGGACAAGGTGAGGCGAAGAACGAAGCCGCAGAGCAGCGGGCTTGCGTGTGCAGTGCAGCGAGTCGCAGAAGTCCAGCAAGGGCTCGTTCACAAGCCGAGCCGGCTGAGGGCGTCCTCGCTTCTGCGAAAGGGAAGGCGGAGCCGTAGCACTTCACCCCGCAGCGTGGAGACAGGCACTTTGCTAGTCCTTCAGCCTTGCAGAGTCCCTGCAGCTAGAGCTCAGCCAGGAGCAGGCGTCAAAGCAGAAGGCCTTCCTAAAGCACCCCTTCTCCGAGCAGCCTCCGGAAAGGGCTCATCCCGCTGCGGCTCTGCGCCTTTCTTCGAATGCAGACGCCCGGCACACTTGGCTCAGCGAGAGCTGCGTGGGCAGCTTGGACTCAGCGAAAGCCAAAGGGTGTCCTTGGAGCTCGAGCTTGTTGGGGAGGATGAAAGTTTGGGAAGAAAGTTTCACAGCTATGTAGGCTTGGCAGAAAGATGTGTGAATGTAGAAACTTAGCATGAGGTAGGAATGGAAGGAGGTTTTGATGGAGAGGAAAAGGTGTTCTGCTGAAACACTGATCGCTGACTAAGTGAGAAGGCAAAGGCTGGAAGATGGAGTTGGAAGGAGATTTTCTTTGATGATTAGGACAACGGTATGTGACTCCAAACGAGCACCTGTTTTTCCCCACGTAAATGAGTCTCAAGAAGGGCATAAGGGAATAGAACACATGTTTTGACCAAAAAGAGAGCTCTCGCAGGCAAACAAGAAATGTCGATGGAGCAAGAAGAAGAAGAAGAAGGAAGGAGGGCGGGGGGGCGGGGGGGGTCTGAGAATTCTCCGTGGTAAGCTTAAATTGTAAGTTGCTTACTCTTGCGATTGGAGAAGAATGACTAGAATTCGGCAATGGTAGTAGTCATGATAGGCTACAGGCAAATGTCAAGGTATCACTGTGTATGGTGCTTGTTGCTTGTACTGTATTAAGGGACTCAGCAAAGAAACCGATATAATGCCTTGTAACTTGAACAGAAAGCGGCTCCCGGTATGCCTACGAGCTGTAGCTGACAGCTGCAGGGCTGGCTCTGCGTACCCACTGCCTGAAAGGCTGTAAGTTCGCCTGTGCAAGAACCAGCTTTCAAGAGAGCCGCCTGAAGTGCAGACAGCCTTCGTGAGCCTTTCTCCTCCAGAGCTGTGGCAAAGAAAGCGTGCACGCTACAGCGTGGGTGCGTGCAGCATGCACGAGCAAAAGCGGCCAAGTCCGGTGCCCTCGCTGGGCTTCCCTTTCGTGCGGACAAGGTGAGGCGAAGAACGAAGCCGCAGAGCAGCGGGCTTGCGTGTGCAGTGCAGCGAGTCGCAGAAGTCCAGCAAGGGCTCGTTCACAAGCCGAGCCGGCTGAGGGCGTCCTCGCTTCTGCGAAAGGGAAGGCGGAGCCGTAGCACTTCACCCCGCAGCGTGGAGACAGGCACTTTGCTAGTCCTTCAGCCTTGCAGAGTCCCTGCAGCTAGAGCTCAGCCAGGAGCAGGCGTCAAAGCAGAAGGCCTTCCTAAAGCACCCCTTCTCCGAGCAGCCTCCGGAAAGGGCTCATCCCGCTGCGGCTCTGCGCCTTTCTTCGAATGCAGACGCCCGGCACACTTGGCTCAGCGAGAGCTGCGTGGGCAGCTTGGACTCAGCGAAAGCCAAAGGGTGTCCTTGGAGCTCGAGCTTGTTGGGGAGGATGAAAGTTTGGGAAGAAAGTTTCACAGCTATGTAGGCTTGGCAGAAAGATGTGTGAATGTAGAAACTTAGCATGAGGTAGGAATGGAAGGAGGTTTTGATGGAGAGGAAAAGGTGTTCTGCTGAAACACTGATCGCTGACTAAGTGAGAAGGCAAAGGCTGGAAGATGGAGTTGGAAGGAGATTTTCTTTGATGATTAGGACAACGGTATGTGACTCCAAACGAGCACCTGTTTTTCCCCACGTAAATGAGTCTCAAGAAGGGCATAAGGGAATAGAACACATGTTTTGACCAAAAAGAGAGCTCTCGCAGGCAAACAAGAAATGTCGATGGAGCAAGAAGAAGAAGAAGAAGGAAGGAGGGCGGGGGGGGGGGGGGGTCTGAGAATTCTCCGTGGTAAGCTTAAATTGTAAGTTGCTTACTCTTGCGATTGGAGAAGAATGACTAGAATTCGGCAATGGTAGTAGTCATGATAGGCTACAGGCAAATGTCAAGGTATCACTGTGTATGGTGCTTGTTGCTTGTACTGTATTAAGGGACTCAGCAAAGAAACCGATATAATGCCTTGTAACTTGAACAGAAAGCGGCTCCCGGTATGCCTACGAGCTGTAGCTGACAGCTGCAGGGCTGGCTCTGCGTACCCACTGCCTGAAAGGCTGTAAGTTCGCCTGTGCAAGAACCAGCTTTCAAGAGAGCCGCCTGAAGTGCAGACAGCCTTCGTGAGCCTTTCTCCTCCAGAGCTGTGGCAAAGAAAGCGTGCACGCTACAGCGTGGGTGCGTGCAGCATGCACGAGCAAAAGCGGCCAAGTCCGGTGCCCTCGCTGGGCTTCCCTTTCGTGCGGACAAGGTGAGGCGAAGAACGAAGCCGCAGAGCAGCGGGCTTGCGTGTGCAGTGCAGCGAGTCGCAGAAGTCCAGCAAGGGCTCGTTCACAAGCCGAGCCGGCTGAGGGCGTCCTCGCTTCTGCGAAAGGGAAGGCGGAGCCGTAGCACTTCACCCCGCAGCGTGGAGACAGGCACTTTGCTAGTCCTTCAGCCTTGCAGAGTCCCTGCAGCTAGAGCTCAGCCAGGAGCAGGCGTCAAAGCAGAAGGCCTTCCTAAAGCACCCCTTCTCCGAGCAGCCTCCGGAAAGGGCTCATCCCGCTGCGGCTCTGCGCCTTTCTTCGAATGCAGACGCCCGGCACACTTGGCTCAGCGAGAGCTGCGTGGGCAGCTTGGACTCAGCGAAAGCCAAAGGGTGTCCTTGGAGCTCGAGCTTGTTGGGGAGGATGAAAGTTTGGGAAGAAAGTTTCACAGCTATGTAGGCTTGGCAGAAAGATGTGTGAATGTAGAAACTTAGCATGAGGTAGGAATGGAAGGAGGTTTTGATGGAGAGGAAAAGGTGTTCTGCTGAAACACTGATCGCTGACTAAGTGAGAAGGCAAAGGCTGGAAGATGGAGTTGGAAGGAGATTTTCTTTGATGATTAGGACAACGGTATGTGACTCCAAACGAGCACCTGTTTTTCCCCACGTAAATGAGTCTCAAGAAGGGCATAAGGGAATAGAACACATGTTTTGACCAAAAAGAGAGCTCTCGCAGGCAAACAAGAAATGTCGATGGAGCAAGAAGAAGAAGAAGAAGGAAGGAGGGCGGGGGGGCGGGGGGGTCTGAGAATTCTCCGTGGTAAGCTTAAATTGTAAGTTGCTTACTCTTGCGATTGGAGAAGAATGACTAGAATTCGGCAATGGTAGTAGTCATGATAGGCTACAGGCAAATGTCAAGGTATCACTGTGTATGGTGCTTGTTGCTTGTACTGTATTAAGGGACTCAGCAAAGAAACCGATATAATGCCTTGTAACTTG
Organism: Coloeus monedula; assembly: GCF_965178545.1. Lineage (NCBI taxonomy): Eukaryota > Metazoa > Chordata > Aves > Passeriformes > Corvidae > Coloeus > Coloeus monedula. The sequence goes on along the minus strand of NC_138797.1, from coordinate 9,412,280 downwards.
AACAGAAAGCGGCTCCCGGTATGCCTACGAGCTGTAGCTGACAGCTGCAGGGCTGGCTCTGCGTACCCACTGCCTGAAAGGCTGTAAGTTCGCCTGTGCAAGAACCAGCTTTCAAGAGAGCCGCCTGAAGTGCAGACAGCCTTCGTGAGCCTTTCTCCTCCAGAGCTGTGGCAAAGAAAGCGTGCACGCTACAGCGTGGGTGCGTGCAGCATGCACGAGCAAAAGCGGCCAAGTCCGGTGCCCTCGCTGGGCTTCCCTTTCGTGCGGACAAGGTGAGGCGAAGAACGAAGCCGCAGAGCAGCGGGCTTGCGTGTGCAGTGCAGCGAGTCGCAGAAGTCCAGCAAGGGCTCGTTCACAAGCCGAGCCGGCTGAGGGCGTCCTCGCTTCTGCGAAAGGGAAGGCGGAGCCGTAGCACTTCACCCCGCAGCGTGGAGACAGGCACTTTGCTAGTCCTTCAGCCTTGCAGAGTCCCTGCAGCTAGAGCTCAGCCAGGAGCAGGCGTCAAAGCAGAAGGCCTTCCTAAAGCACCCCTTCTCCGAGCAGCCTCCGGAAAGGGCTCATCCCGCTGCGGCTCTGCGCCTTTCTTCGAATGCAGACGCCCGGCACACTTGGCTCAGCGAGAGCTGCGTGGGCAGCTTGGACTCAGCGAAAGCCAAAGGGTGTCCTTGGAGCTCGAGCTTGTTGGGGAGGATGAAAGTTTGGGAAGAAAGTTTCACAGCTATGTAGGCTTGGCAGAAAGATGTGTGAATGTAGAAACTTAGCATGAGGTAGGAATGGAAGGAGGTTTTGATGGAGAGGAAAAGGTGTTCTGCTGAAACACTGATCGCTGACTAAGTGAGAAGGCAAAGGCTGGAAGATGGAGTTGGAAGGAGATTTTCTTTGATGATTAGGACAACGGTATGTGACTCCAAACGAGCACCTGTTTTTCCCCACGTAAATGAGTCTCAAGAAGGGCATAAGGGAATAGAACACATGTTTTGACCAAAAAGAGAGCTCTCGCAGGCAAACAAGAAATGTCGATGGAGCAAGAAGAAGAAGAAGAAGGAAGGAGGGCGGGGGGGGGGGGGGTCTGAGAATTCTCCGTGGTAAGCTTAAATTGTAAGTTGCTTACTCTTGCGATTGGAGAAGAATGACTAGAATTCGGCAATGGTAGTAGTCATGATAGGCTACAGGCAAATGTCAAGGTATCACTGTGTATGGTGCTTGTTGCTTGTACTGTATTAAGGGACTCAGCAAAGAAACCGATATAATGCCTTGTAACTTGAACAGAAAGCGGCTCCCGGTATGCCTACGAGCTGTAGCTGACAGCTGCAGGGCTGGCTCTGCGTACCCACTGCCTGAAAGGCTGTAAGTTCGCCTGTGCAAGAACCAGCTTTCAAGAGAGCCGCCTGAAGTGCAGACAGCCTTCGTGAGCCTTTCTCCTCCAGAGCTGTGGCAAAGAAAGCGTGCACGCTACAGCGTGGGTGCGTGCAGCATGCACGAGCAAAAGCGGCCAAGTCCGGTGCCCTCGCTGGGCTTCCCTTTCGTGCGGACAAGGTGAGGCGAAGAACGAAGCCGCAGAGCAGCGGGCTTGCGTGTGCAGTGCAGCGAGTCGCAGAAGTCCAGCAAGGGCTCGTTCACAAGCCGAGCCGGCTGAGGGCGTCCTCGCTTCTGCGAAAGGGAAGGCGGAGCCGTAGCACTTCACCCCGCAGCGTGGAGACAGGCACTTTGCTAGTCCTTCAGCCTTGCAGAGTCCCTGCAGCTAGAGCTCAGCCAGGAGCAGGCGTCAAAGCAGAAGGCCTTCCTAAAGCACCCCTTCTCCGAGCAGCCTCCGGAAAGGGCTCATCCCGCTGCGGCTCTGCGCCTTTCTTCGAATGCAGACGCCCGGCACACTTGGCTCAGCGAGAGCTGCGTGGGCAGCTTGGACTCAGCGAAAGCCAAAGGGTGTCCTTGGAGCTCGAGCTTGTTGGGGAGGATGAAAGTTTGGGAAGAAAGTTTCACAGCTATGTAGGCTTGGCAGAAAGATGTGTGAATGTAGAAACTTAGCATGAGGTAGGAATGGAAGGAGGTTTTGATGGAGAGGAAAAGGTGTTCTGCTGAAACACTGATCGCTGACTAAGTGAGAAGGCAAAGGCTGGAAGATGGAGTTGGAAGGAGATTTTCTTTGATGATTAGGACAACGGTATGTGACTCCAAACGAGCACCTGTTTTTCCCCACGTAAATGAGTCTCAAGAAGGGCATAAGGGAATAGAACACATGTTTTGACCAAAAAGAGAGCTCTCGCAGGCAAACAAGAAATGTCGATGGAGCAAGAAGAAGAAGAAGAAGGAAGGAGGGCGGGGGGGCGGGGGGGTCTGAGAATTCTCCGTGGTAAGCTTAAATTGTAAGTTGCTTACTCTTGCGATTGGAGAAGAATGACTAGAATTCGGCAATGGTAGTAGTCATGATAGGCTACAGGCAAATGTCAAGGTATCACTGTGTATGGTGCTTGTTGCTTGTACTGTATTAAGGGACTCAGCAAAGAAACCGATATAATGCCTTGTAACTTGAACAGAAAGCGGCTCCCGGTATGCCTACGAGCTGTAGCTGACAGCTGCAGGGCTGGCTCTGCGTACCCACTGCCTGAAAGGCTGTAAGTTCGCCTGTGCAAGAACCAGCTTTCAAGAGAGCCGCCTGAAGTGCAGACAGCCTTCGTGAGCCTTTCTCCTCCAGAGCTGTGGCAAAGAAAGCGTGCACGCTACAGCGTGGGTGCGTGCAGCATGCACGAGCAAAAGCGGCCAAGTCCGGTGCCCTCGCTGGGCTTCCCTTTCGTGCGGACAAGGTGAGGCGAAGAACGAAGCCGCAGAGCAGCGGGCTTGCGTGTGCAGTGCAGCGAGTCGCAGAAGTCCAGCAAGGGCTCGTTCACAAGCCGAGCCGGCTGAGGGCGTCCTCGCTTCTGCGAAAGGGAAGGCGGAGCCGTAGCACTTCACCCCGCAGCGTGGAGACAGGCACTTTGCTAGTCCTTCAGCCTTGCAGAGTCCCTGCAGCTAGAGCTCAGCCAGGAGCAGGCGTCAAAGCAGAAGGCCTTCCTAAAGCACCCCTTCTCCGAGCAGCCTCCGGAAAGGGCTCATCCCGCTGCGGCTCTGCGCCTTTCTTCGAATGCAGACGCCCGGCACACTTGGCTCAGCGAGAGCTGCGTGGGCAGCTTGGACTCAGCGAAAGCCAAAGGGTGTCCTTGGAGCTCGAGCTTGTTGGGGAGGATGAAAGTTTGGGAAGAAAGTTTCACAGCTATGTAGGCTTGGCAGAAAGATGTGTGAATGTAGAAACTTAGCATGAGGTAGGAATGGAAGGAGGTTTTGATGGAGAGGAAAAGGTGTTCTGCTGAAACACTGATCGCTGACTAAGTGAGAAGGCAAAGGCTGGAAGATGGAGTTGGAAGGAGATTTTCTTTGATGATTAGGACAACGGTATGTGACTCCAAACGAGCACCTGTTTTTCCCCACGTAAATGAGTCTCAAGAAGGGCATAAGGGAATAGAACACATGTTTTGACCAAAAAGAGAGCTCTCGCAGGCAAACAAGAAATGTCGATGGAGCAAGAAGAAGAAGAAGAAGGAAGGAGGGCGGGGGGGCGGGGGGGTCTGAGAATTCTCCGTGGTAAGCTTAAATTGTAAGTTGCTTACTCTTGCGATTGGAGAAGAATGACTAGAATTCGGCAATGGTAGTAGTCATGATAGGCTACAGGCAAATGTCAAGGTATCACTGTGTATGGTGCTTGTTGCTTGTACTGTATTAAGGGACTCAGCAAAGAAACCGATATAATGCCTTGTAACTTGAACAGAAAGCGGCTCCCGGTATGCCTACGAGCTGTAGCTGACAGCTGCAGGGCTGGCTCTGCGTACCCACTGCCTGAAAGGCTGTAAGTTCGCCTGTGCAAGAACCAGCTTTCAAGAGAGCCGCCTGAAGTGCAGACAGCCTTCGTGAGCCTTTCTCCTCCAGAGCTGTGGCAAAGAAAGCGTGCACGCTACAGCGTGGGTGCGTGCAGCATGCACGAGCAAAAGCGGCCAAGTCCGGTGCCCTCGCTGGGCTTCCCTTTCGTGCGGACAAGGTGAGGCGAAGAACGAAGCCGCAGAGCAGCGGGCTTGCGTGTGCAGTGCAGCGAGTCGCAGAAGTCCAGCAAGGGCTCGTTCACAAGCCGAGCCGGCTGAGGGCGTCCTCGCTTCTGCGAAAGGGAAGGCGGAGCCGTAGCACTTCACCCCGCAGCGTGGAGACAGGCACTTTGCTAGTCCTTCAGCCTTGCAGAGTCCCTGCAGCTAGAGCTCAGCCAGGAGCAGGCGTCAAAGCAGAAGGCCTTCCTAAAGCACCCCTTCTCCGAGCAGCCTCCGGAAAGGGCTCATCCCGCTGCGGCTCTGCGCCTTTCTTCGAATGCAGACGCCCGGCACACTTGGCTCAGCGAGAGCTGCGTGGGCAGCTTGGACTCAGCGAAAGCCAAAGGGTGTCCTTGGAGCTCGAGCTTGTTGGGGAGGATGAAAGTTTGGGAAGAAAGTTTCACAGCTATGTAGGCTTGGCAGAAAGATGTGTGAATGTAGAAACTTAGCATGAGGTAGGAATGGAAGGAGGTTTTGATGGAGAGGAAAAGGTGTTCTGCTGAAACACTGATCGCTGACTAAGTGAGAAGGCAAAGGCTGGAAGATGGAGTTGGAAGGAGATTTTCTTTGATGATTAGGACAACGGTATGTGACTCCAAACGAGCACCTGTTTTTCCCCACGTAAATGAGTCTCAAGAAGGGCATAAGGGAATAGAACACATGTTTTGACCAAAAAGAGAGCTCTCGCAGGCAAACAAGAAATGTCGATGGAGCAAGAAGAAGAAGAAGAAGGAAGGAGGGCGGGTCTGAGAATTCTCCGTGGTAAGCTTAAATTGTAAGTTGCTTACTCTTGCGATTGGAGAAGAATGACTAGAATTCGGCAATGGTAGTAGTCATGATAGGCTACAGGCAAATGTCAAGGTATCACTGTGTATGGTGCTTGTTGCTTGTACTGTATTAAGGGACTCAGCAAAGAAACCGATATAATGCCTTGTAACTTGAACAGAAAGCGGCTCCCGGTATGCCTACGAGCTGTAGCTGACAGCTGCAGGGCTGGCTCTGCGTACCCACTGCCTGAAAGGCTGTAAGTTCGCCTGTGCAAGAACCAGCTTTCAAGAGAGCCGCCTGAAGTGCAGACAGCCTTCGTGAGCCTTTCTCCTCCAGAGCTGTGGCAAAGAAAGCGTGCACGCTACAGCGTGGGTGCGTGCAGCATGCACGAGCAAAAGCGGCCAAGTCCGGTGCCCTCGCTGGGCTTCCCTTTCGTGCGGACAAGGTGAGGCGAAGAACGAAGCCGCAGAGCAGCGGGCTTGCGTGTGCAGTGCAGCGAGTCGCAGAAGTCCAGCAAGGGCTCGTTCACAAGCCGAGCCGGCTGAGGGCGTCCTCGCTTCTGCGAAAGGGAAGGCGGAGCCGTAGCACTTCACCCCGCAGCGTGGAGACAGGCACTTTGCTAGTCCTTCAGCCTTGCAGAGTCCCTGCAGCTAGAGCTCAGCCAGGAGCAGGCGTCAAAGCAGAAGGCCTTCCTAAAGCACCCCTTCTCCGAGCAGCCTCCGGAAAGGGCTCATCCCGCTGCGGCTCTGCGCCTTTCTTCGAATGCAGACGCCCGGCACACTTGGCTCAGCGAGAGCTGCGTGGGCAGCTTGGACTCAGCGAAAGCCAAAGGGTGTCCTTGGAGCTCGAGCTTGTTGGGGAGGATGAAAGTTTGGGAAGAAAGTTTCACAGCTATGTAGGCTTGGCAGAAAGATGTGTGAATGTAGAAACTTAGCATGAGGTAGGAATGGAAGGAGGTTTTGATGGAGAGGAAAAGGTGTTCTGCTGAAACACTGATCGCTGACTAAGTGAGAAGGCAAAGGCTGGAAGATGGAGTTGGAAGGAGATTTTCTTTGATGATTAGGACAACGGTATGTGACTCCAAACGAGCACCTGTTTTTCCCCACGTAAATGAGTCTCAAGAAGGGCATAAGGGAATAGAACACATGTTTTGACCAAAAAGAGAGCTCTCGCAGGCAAACAAGAAATGTCGATGGAGCAAGAAGAAGAAGAAGAAGGAAGGAGGGCGGGGGGGCGGGGGGGTCTGAGAATTCTCCGTGGTAAGCTTAAATTGTAAGTTGCTTACTCTTGCGATTGGAGAAGAATGACTAGAATTCGGCAATGGTAGTAGTCATGATAGGCTACAGGCAAATGTCAAGGTATCACTGTGTATGGTGCTTGTTGCTTGTACTGTATTAAGGGACTCAGCAAAGAAACCGATATAATGCCTTGTAACTTGAACAGAAAGCGGCTCCCGGTATGCCTACGAGCTGTAGCTGACAGCTGCAGGGCTGGCTCTGCGTACCCACTGCCTGAAAGGCTGTAAGTTCGCCTGTGCAAGAACCAGCTTTCAAGAGAGCCGCCTGAAGTGCAGACAGCCTTCGTGAGCCTTTCTCCTCCAGAGCTGTGGCAAAGAAAGCGTGCACGCTACAGCGTGGGTGCGTGCAGCATGCACGAGCAAAAGCGGCCAAGTCCGGTGCCCTCGCTGGGCTTCCCTTTCGTGCGGACAAGGTGAGGCGAAGAACGAAGCCGCAGAGCAGCGGGCTTGCGTGTGCAGTGCAGCGAGTCGCAGAAGTCCAGCAAGGGCTCGTTCACAAGCCGAGCCGGCTGAGGGCGTCCTCGCTTCTGCGAAAGGGAAGGCGGAGCCGTAGCACTTCACCCCGCAGCGTGGAGACAGGCACTTTGCTAGTCCTTCAGCCTTGCAGAGTCCCTGCAGCTAGAGCTCAGCCAGGAGCAGGCGTCAAAGCAGAAGGCCTTCCTAAAGCACCCCTTCTCCGAGCAGCCTCCGGAAAGGGCTCATCCCGCTGCGGCTCTGCGCCTTTCTTCGAATGCAGACGCCCGGCACACTTGGCTCAGCGAGAGCTGCGTGGGCAGCTTGGACTCAGCGAAAGCCAAAGGGTGTCCTTGGAGCTCGAGCTTGTTGGGGAGGATGAAAGTTTGGGAAGAAAGTTTCACAGCTATGTAGGCTTGGCAGAAAGATGTGTGAATGTAGAAACTTAGCATGAGGTAGGAATGGAAGGAGGTTTTGATGGAGAGGAAAAGGTGTTCTGCTGAAACACTGATCGCTGACTAAGTGAGAAGGCAAAGGCTGGAAGATGGAGTTGGAAGGAGATTTTCTTTGATGATTAGGACAACGGTATGTGACTCCAAACGAGCACCTGTTTTTCCCCACGTAAATGAGTCTCAAGAAGGGCATAAGGGAATAGAACACATGTTTTGACCAAAAAGAGAGCTCTCGCAGGCAAACAAGAAATGTCGATGGAGCAAGAAGAAGAAGAAGAAGGAAGGAGGGGGGGTCTGAGAATTCTCCGTGGTAAGCTTAAATTGTAAGTTGCTTACTCTTGCGATTGGAGAAGAATGACTAGAATTCGGCAATGGTAGTAGTCATGATAGGCTACAGGCAAATGTCAAGGTATCACTGTGTATGGTGCTTGTTGCTTGTACTGTATTAAGGGACTCAGCAAAGAAACCGATATAATGCCTTGTAACTTGAACAGAAAGCGGCTCCCGGTATGCCTACGAGCTGTAGCTGACAGCTGCAGGGCTGGCTCTGCGTACCCACTGCCTGAAAGGCTGTAAGTTCGCCTATGCAAGAACCAGCTTTCAAGAGAGCCGCCTGAAGTGCAGACAGCCTTCGTGAGCCTTTCTCCTCCAGAGCTGTGGCAAAGAAAGCGTGCACGCTACAGCGTGGGTGCGTGCAGCATGCACGAGCAAAAGCGGCCAAGTCCGGTGCCCTCGCTGGGCTTCCCTTTCGTGCGGACAAGGTGAGGCGAAGAACGAAGCCGCAGAGCAGCGGGCTTGCGTGTGCAGTGCAGCGAGTCGCAGAAGTCCAGCAAGGGCTCGTTCACAAGCCGAGCCGGCTGAGGGCGTCCTCTCTTCTGCGAAAGGGAAGGCGGAGCCGTAGCACTTCACCCCGCAGCGTGGAGACAGGCACTTTGCTAGTCCTTCAGCCTTGCAGAGTCCCTGCAGCTAGAGCTCAGCCAGGAGCAGGCGTCAAAGCAGAAGGCCTTCCTAAAGCACCCCTTCTCCGAGCAGCCTCCGGAAAGGGCTCATCCCGCTGCGGCTCTGCGCCTTTCTTCGAATGCAGACGCCCGGCACACTTGGCTCAGCGAGAGCTGCGTGGGCAGCTTGGACTCAGCGAAAGCCAAAGGGTGTCCTTGGAGCTCGAGCTTGTTGGGGAGGATGAAAGTTTGGGAAGAAAGTTTCACAGCTATGTAGGCTTGGCAGAAAGATGTGTGAATGTAGAAACTTAGCATGAGGTAGGAATGGAAGGAGGTTTTGATGGAGAGGAAAAGGTGTTCTGCTGAAACACTGATCGCTGACTAAGTGAGAAGGCAAAGGCTGGAAGATGGAGTTGGAAGGAGATTTTCTTTGATGATTAGGACAACGGTATGTGACTCCAAACGAGCACCTGTTTTTCCCCACGTAAATGAGTCTCAAGAAGGGCATAAGGGAATAGAACACATGTTTTGACCAAAAAGAGAGCTCTCGCAGGCAAACAAGAAATGTCGATGGAGCAAGAAGAAGAAGAAGGAAGGAGGAAGGAGGGGGGGTCTGAGAATTCTCCGTGGTAAGCTTAAATTGTAAGTTGCTTACTCTTGCGATTGGAGAAGAATGACTAGAATTCGGCAATGGTAGTAGTCATGATAGGCTACAGGCAAATGTCAAGGTATCACTGTGTATGGTGCTTGTTGCTTGTACTGTATTAAGGGACTCAGCAAAGAAACCGATATAATGCCTTGTAACTTGAACAGAAAGCGGCTCCCGGTATGCCTACGAGCTGTAGCTGACAGCTGCAGGGCTGGCTCTGCGTACCCACTGCCTGAAAGGCTGTAAGTTCGCCTGTGCAAGAACCAGCTTTCAAGAGAGCCGCCTGAAGTGCAGACAGCCTTCGTGAGCCTTTCTCCTCCAGAGCTGTGGCAAAGAAAGCGTGCACGCTACAGCGTGGGTGCGTGCAGCATGCACGAGCAAAAGCGGCCAAGTCCGGTGCCCTCGCTGGGCTTCCCTTTCGTGCGGACAAGGTGAGGCGAAGAACGAAGCCGCAGAGCAGCGGGCTTGCGTGTGCAGTGCAGCGAGTCGCAGAAGTCCAGCAAGGGCTCGTTCACAAGCCGAGCCGGCTGAGGGCGTCCTCGCTTCTGCGAAAGGGAAGGCGGAGCCGTAGCACTTCACCCCGCAGCGTGGAGACAGGCACTTTGCTAGTCCTTCAGCCTTGCAGAGTCCCTGCAGCTAGAGCTCAGCCAGGAGCAGGCGTCAAAGCAGAAGGCCTTCCTAAAGCACCCCTTCTCCGAGCAGCCTCCGGAAAGGGCTCATCCCGCTGCGGCTCTGCGCCTTTCTTCGAATGCAGACGCCCGGCACACTTGGCTCAGCGAGAGCTGCGTGGGCAGCTTGGACTCAGCGAAAGCCAAAGGGTGTCCTTGGAGCTCGAGCTTGTTGGGGAGGATGAAAGTTTGGGAAGAAAGTTTCACAGCTATGTAGGCTTGGCAGAAAGATGTGTGAATGTAGAAACTTAGCATGAGGTAGGAATGGAAGGAGGTTTTGATGGAGAGGAAAAGGTGTTCTGCTGAAACACTGATCGCTGACTAAGTGAGAAGGCAAAGGCTGGAAGATGGAGTTGGAAGGAGATTTTCTTTGATGATTAGGACAACGGTATGTGACTCCAAACGAGCACCTGTTTTTCCCCACGTAAATGAGTCTCAAGAAGGGCATAAGGGAATAGAACACATGTTTTGACCAAAAAGAGAGCTCTCGCAGGCAAACAAGAAATGTCGATGGAGCAAGAAGAAGAAGAAGAAGGAAGGAGGGCGGGGGGGCGGGGGGGTCTGAGAATTCTCCGTGGTAAGCTTAAATTGTAAGTTGCTTACTCTTGCGATTGGAGAAGAATGACTAGAATTCGGCAATGGTAGTAGTCATGATAGGCTACAGGCAAATGTCAAGGTATCACTGTGTATGGTGCTTGTTGCTTGTACTGTATTAAGGGACTCAGCAAAGAAACCGATATAATGCCTTGTAACTTGAACAGAAAGCGGCTCCCGGTATGCCTACGAGCTGTAGCTGACAGCTGCAGGGCTGGCTCTGCGTACCCACTGCCTGAAAGGCTGTAAGTTCGCCTGTGCAAGAACCAGCTTTCAAGAGAGCCGCCTGAAGTGCAGACAGCCTTCGTGAGCCTTTCTCCTCCAGAGCTGTGGCAAAGAAAGCGTGCACGCTACAGCGTGGGTGCGTGCAGCATGCACGAGCAAAAGCGGCCAAGTCCGGTGCCCTCGCTGGGCTTCCCTTTCGTGCGGACAAGGTGAGGCGAAGAACGAAGCCGCAGAGCAGCGGGCTTGCGTGTGCAGTGCAGCGAGTCGCAGAAGTCCAGCAAGGGCTCGTTCACAAGCCGAGCCGGCTGAGGGCGTCCTCGCTTCTGCGAAAGGGAAGGCGGAGCCGTAGCACTTCACCCCGCAGCGTGGAGACAGGCACTTTGCTAGTCCTTCAGCCTTGCAGAGTCCCTGCAGCTAGAGCTCAGCCAGGAGCAGGCGTCAAAGCAGAAGGCCTTCCTAAAGCACCCCTTCTCCGAGCAGCCTCCGGAAAGGGCTCATCCCGCTGCGGCTCTGCGCCTTTCTTCGAATGCAGACGCCCGGCACACTTGGCTCAGCGAGAGCTGCGTGGGCAGCTTGGACTCAGCGAAAGCCAAAGGGTGTCCTTGGAGCTCGAGCTTGTTGGGGAGGATGAAAGTTTGGGAAGAAAGTTTCACAGCTATGTAGGCTTGGCAGAAAGATGTGTGAATGTAGAAACTTAGCATGAGGTAGGAATGGAAGGAGGTTTTGATGGAGAGGAAAAGGTGTTCTGCTGAAACACTGATCGCTGACTAAGTGAGAAGGCAAAGGCTGGAAGATGGAGTTGGAAGGAGATTTTCTTTGATGATTAGGACAACGGTATGTGACTCCAAACGAGCACCTGTTTTTCCCCACGTAAATGAGTCTCAAGAAGGGCATAAGGGAATAGAACACATGTTTTGACCAAAAAGAGAGCTCTCGCAGGCAAACAAGAAATGTCGATGGAGCAAGAAGAAGAAGAAGAAGGAAGGAGGGCGGGGGGGCGGGGGGGTCTGAGAATTCTCCGTGGTAAGCTTAAATTGTAAGTTGCTTACTCTTGCGATTGGAGAAGAATGACTAGAATTCGGCAATGGTAGTAGTCATGATAGGCTACAGGCAAATGTCAAGGTATCACTGTGTATGGTGCTTGTTGCTTGTACTGTATTAAGGGACTCAGCAAAGAAACCGATATAATGCCTTGTAACTTGAACAGAAAGCGGCTCCCGGTATGCCTACGAGCTGTAGCTGACAGCTGCAGGGCTGGCTCTGCGTACCCACTGCCTGAAAGGCTGTAAGTTCGCCTGTGCAAGAACCAGCTTTCAAGAGAGCCGCCTGAAGTGCAGACAGCCTTCGTGAGCCTTTCTCCTCCAGAGCTGTGGCAAAGAAAGCGTGCACGCTACAGCGTGGGTGCGTGCAGCATGCACGAGCAAAAGCGGCCAAGTCCGGTGCCCTCGCTGGGCTTCCCTTTCGTGCGGACAAGGTGAGGCGAAGAACGAAGCCGCAGAGCAGCGGGCTTGCGTGTGCAGTGCAGCGAGTCGCAGAAGTCCAGCAAGGGCTCGTTCACAAGCCGAGCCGGCTGAGGGCGTCCTCGCTTCTGCGAAAGGGAAGGCGGAGCCGTAGCACTTCACCCCGCAGCGTGGAGACAGGCACTTTGCTAGTCCTTCAGCCTTGCAGAGTCCCTGCAGCTAGAGCTCAGCCAGGAGCAGGCGTCAAAGCAGAAGGCCTTCCTAAAGCACCCCTTCTCCGAGCAGCCTCCGGAAAGGGCTCATCCCGCTGCGGCTCTGCGCCTTTCTTCGAATGCAGACGCCCGGCACACTTGGCTCAGCGAGAGCTGCGTGGGCAGCTTGGACTCAGCGAAAGCCAAAGGGTGTCCTTGGAGCTCGAGCTTGTTGGGGAGGATGAAAGTTTGGGAAGAAAGTTTCACAGCTATGTAGGCTTGGCAGAAAGATGTGTGAATGTAGAAACTTAGCATGAGGTAGGAATGGAAGGAGGTTTTGATGGAGAGGAAAAGGTGTTCTGCTGAAACACTGATCGCTGACTAAGTGAGAAGGCAAAGGCTGGAAGATGGAGTTGGAAGGAGATTTTCTTTGATGATTAGGACAACGGTATGTGACTCCAAACGAGCACCTGTTTTTCCCCACGTAAATGAGTCTCAAGAAGGGCATAAGGGAATAGAACACATGTTTTGACCAAAAAGAGAGCTCTCGCAGGCAAACAAGAAATGTCGATGGAGCAAGAAGAAGAAGAAGAAGGAAGGAGGGGGGGTCTGAGAATTCTCCGTGGTAAGCTTAAATTGTAAGTTGCTTACTCTTGCGATTGGAGAAGAATGACTAGAATTCGGCAATGGTAGTAGTCATGATAGGCTACAGGCAAATGTCAAGGTATCACTGTGTATGGTGCTTGTTGCTTGTACTGTATTAAGGGACTCAGCAAAGAAACCGATATAATGCCTTGTAACTTGAACAGAAAGCGGCTCCCGGTATGCCTACGAGCTGTAGCTGACAGCTGCAGGGCTGGCTCTGCGTACCCACTGCCTGAAAGGCTGTAAGTTCGCCTATGCAAGAACCAGCTTTCAAGAGAGCCGCCTGAAGTGCAGACAGCCTTCGTGAGCCTTTCTCCTCCAGAGCTGTGGCAAAGAAAGCGTGCACGCTACAGCGTGGGTGCGTGCAGCATGCACGAGCAAAAGCGGCCAAGTCCGGTGCCCTCGCTGGGCTTCCCTTTCGTGCGGACAAGGTGAGGCGAAGAACGAAGCCGCAGAGCAGCGGGCTTGCGTGTGCAGTGCAGCGAGTCGCAGAAGTCCAGCAAGGGCTCGTTCACAAGCCGAGCCGGCTGAGGGCGTCCTCGCTTCTGCGAAAGGGAAGGCGGAGCCGTAGCACTTCACCCCGCAGCGTGGAGACAGGCACTTTGCTAGTCCTTCAGCCTTGCAGAGTCCCTGCAGCTAGAGCTCAGCCAGGAGCAGGCGTCAAAGCAGAAGGCCTTCCTAAAGCACCCCTTCTCCGAGCAGCCTCCGGAAAGGGCTCATCCCGCTGCGGCTCTGCGCCTTTCTTCGAATGCAGACGCCCGGCACACTTGGCTCAGCGAGAGCTGCGTGGGCAGCTTGGACTCAGCGAAAGCCAAAGGGTGTCCTTGGAGCTCGAGCTTGTTGGGGAGGATGAAAGTTTGGGAAGAAAGTTTCACAGCTATGTAGGCTTGGCAGAAAGATGTGTGAATGTAGAAACTTAGCATGAGGTAGGAATGGAAGGAGGTTTTGATGGAGAGGAAAAGGTGTTCTGCTGAAACACTGATCGCTGACTAAGTGAGAAGGCAAAGGCTGGAAGATGGAGTTGGAAGGAGATTTTCTTTGATGATTAGGACAACGGTATGTGACTCCAAACGAGCACCTGTTTTTCCCCACGTAAATGAGTCTCAAGAAGGGCATAAGGGAATAGAACACATGTTTTGACCAAAAAGAGAGCTCTCGCAGGCAAACAAGAAATGTCGATGGAGCAAGAAGAAGAAGAAGGAAGGAGGAAGGAGGGGGGGTCTGAGAATTCTCCGTGGTAAGCTTAAATTGTAAGTTGCTTACTCTTGCGATTGGAGAAGAATGACTAGAATTCGGCAATGGTAGTAGTCATGATAGGCTACAGGCAAATGTCAAGGTATCACTGTGTATGGTGCTTGTTGCTTGTACTGTATTAAGGGACTCAGCAAAGAAACCGATATAATGCCTTGTAACTTGAACAGAAAGCGGCTCCCGGTATGCCTACGAGCTGTAGCTGACAGCTGCAGGGCTGGCTCTGCGTACCCACTGCCTGAAAGGCTGTAAGTTCGCCTGTGCAAGAACCAGCTTTCAAGAGAGCCGCCTGAAGTGCAGACAGCCTTCGTGAGCCTTTCTCCTCCAGAGCTGTGGCAAAGAAAGCGTGCACGCTACAGCGTGGGTGCGTGCAGCATGCACGAGCAAAAGCGGCCAAGTCCGGTGCCCTCGCTGGGCTTCCCTTTCGTGCGGACAAGGTGAGGCGAAGAACGAAGCCGCAGAGCAGCGGGCTTGCGTGTGCAGTGCAGCGAGTCGCAGAAGTCCAGCAAGGGCTCGTTCACAAGCCGAGCCGGCTGAGGGCGTCCTCGCTTCTGCGAAAGGGAAGGCGGAGCCGTAGCACTTCACCCCGCAGCGTGGAGACAGGCACTTTGCTAGTCCTTCAGCCTTGCAGAGTCCCTGCAGCTAGAGCTCAGCCAGGAGCAGGCGTCAAAGCAGAAGGCCTTCCTAAAGCACCCCTTCTCCGAGCAGCCTCCGGAAAGGGCTCATCCCGCTGCGGCTCTGCGCCTTTCTTCGAATGCAGACGCCCGGCACACTTGGCTCAGCGAGAGCTGCGTGGGCAGCTTGGACTCAGCGAAAGCCAAAGGGTGTCCTTGGAGCTCGAGCTTGTTGGGGAGGATGAAAGTTTGGGAAGAAAGTTTCACAGCTATGTAGGCTTGGCAGAAAGATGTGTGAATGTAGAAACTTAGCATGAGGTAGGAATGGAAGGAGGTTTTGATGGAGAGGAAAAGGTGTTCTGCTGAAACACTGATCGCTGACTAAGTGAGAAGGCAAAGGCTGGAAGATGGAGTTGGAAGGAGATTTTCTTTGATGATTAGGACAACGGTATGTGACTCCAAACGAGCACCTGTTTTTCCCCACGTAAATGAGTCTCAAGAAGGGCATAAGGGAATAGAACACATGTTTTGACCAAAAAGAGAGCTCTCGCAGGCAAACAAGAAATGTCGATGGAGCAAGAAGAAGAAGAAGGAAGGAGGAAGGAGGGGGGGTCTGAGAATTCTCCGTGGTAAGCTTAAATTGTAAGTTGCTTACTCTTGCGATTGGAGAAGAATGACTAGAATTCGGCAATGGTAGTAGTCATGATAGGCTACAGGCAAATGTCAAGGTATCACTGTGTATGGTGCTTGTTGCTTGTACTGTATTAAGGGACTCAGCAAAGAAACCGATATAATGCCTTGTAACTTGAACAGAAAGCGGCTCCCGGTATGCCTACGAGCTGTAGCTGACAGCTGCAGGGCTGGCTCTGCGTACCCACTGCCTGAAAGGCTGTAAGTTCGCCTGTGCAAGAACCAGCTTTCAAGAGAGCCGCCTGAAGTGCAGACAGCCTTCGTGAGCCTTTCTCCTCCAGAGCTGTGGCAAAGAAAGCGTGCACGCTACAGCGTGGGTGCGTGCAGCATGCACGAGCAAAAGCGGCCAAGTCCGGTGCCCTCGCTGGGCTTCCCTTTCGTGCGGACAAGGTGAGGCGAAGAACGAAGCCGCAGAGCAGCGGGCTTGCGTGTGCAGTGCAGCGAGTCGCAGAAGTCCAGCAAGGGCTCGTTCACAAGCCGAGCCGGCTGAGGGCGTCCTCGCTTCTGCGAAAGGGAAGGCGGAGCCGTAGCACTTCACCCCGCAGCGTGGAGACAGGCACTTTGCTAGTCCTTCAGCCTTGCAGAGTCCCTGCAGCTAGAGCTCAGCCAGGAGCAGGCGTCAAAGCAGAAGGCCTTCCTAAAGCACCCCTTCTCCGAGCAGCCTCCGGAAAGGGCTCATCCCGCTGCGGCTCTGCGCCTTTCTTCGAATGCAGACGCCCGGCACACTTGGCTCAGCGAGAGCTGCGTGGGCAGCTTGGACTCAGCGAAAGCCAAAGGGTGTCCTTGGAGCTCGAGCTTGTTGGGGAGGATGAAAGTTTGGGAAGAAAGTTTCACAGCTATGTAGGCTTGGCAGAAAGATGTGTGAATGTAGAAACTTAGCATGAGGTAGGAATGGAAGGAGGTTTTGATGGAGAGGAAAAGGTGTTCTGCTGAAACACTGATCGCTGACTAAGTGAGAAGGCAAAGGCTGGAAGATGGAGTTGGAAGGAGATTTTCTTTGATGATTAGGACAACGGTATGTGACTCCAAACGAGCACCTGTTTTTCCCCACGTAAATGAGTCTCAAGAAGGGCATAAGGGAATAGAACACATGTTTTGACCAAAAAGAGAGCTCTCGCAGGCAAACAAGAAATGTCGATGGAGCAAGAAGAAGAAGAAGAAGGAAGGAGGGGGGGTCTGAGAATTCTCCGTGGTAAGCTTAAATTGTAAGTTGCTTACTCTTGCGATTGGAGAAGAATGACTAGAATTCGGCAATGGTAGTAGTCATGATAGGCTACAGGCAAATGTCAAGGTATCACTGTGTATGGTGCTTGTTGCTTGTACTGTATTAAGGGACTCAGCAAAGAAACCGATATAATGCCTTGTAACTTGAACAGAAAGCGGCTCCCGGTATGCCTACGAGCTGTAGCTGACAGCTGCAGGGCTGGCTCTGCGTACCCACTGCCTGAAAGGCTGTAAGTTCGCCTATGCAAGAACCAGCTTTCAAGAGAGCCGCCTGAAGTGCAGACAGCCTTCGTGAGCCTTTCTCCTCCAGAGCTGTGGCAAAGAAAGCGTGCACGCTACAGCGTGGGTGCGTGCAGCATGCACGAGCAAAAGCGGCCAAGTCCGGTGCCCTCGCTGGGCTTCCCTTTCGTGCGGACAAGGTGAGGCGAAGAACGAAGCCGCAGAGCAGCGGGCTTGCGTGTGCAGTGCAGCGAGTCGCAGAAGTCCAGCAAGGGCTCGTTCACAAGCCGAGCCGGCTGAGGGCGTCCTCGCTTCTGCGAAAGGGAAGGCGGAGCCGTAGCACTTCACCCCGCAGCGTGGAGACAGGCACTTTGCTAGTCCTTCAGCCTTGCAGAGTCCCTGCAGCTAGAGCTCAGCCAGGAGCAGGCGTCAAAGCAGAAGGCCTTCCTAAAGCACCCCTTCTCCGAGCAGCCTCCGGAAAGGGCTCATCCCGCTGCGGCTCTGCGCCTTTCTTCGAATGCAGACGCCCGGCACACTTGGCTCAGCGAGAGCTGCGTGGGCAGCTTGGACTCAGCGAAAGCCAAAGGGTGTCCTTGGAGCTCGAGCTTGTTGGGGAGGATGAAAGTTTGGGAAGAAAGTTTCACAGCTATGTAGGCTTGGCAGAAAGATGTGTGAATGTAGAAACTTAGCATGAGGTAGGAATGGAAGGAGGTTTTGATGGAGAGGAAAAGGTGTTCTGCTGAAACACTGATCGCTGACTAAGTGAGAAGGCAAAGGCTGGAAGATGGAGTTGGAAGGAGATTTTCTTTGATGATTAGGACAACGGTATGTGACTCCAAACGAGCACCTGTTTTTCCCCACGTAAATGAGTCTCAAGAAGGGCATAAGGGAATAGAACACATGTTTTGACCAAAAAGAGAGCTCTCGCAGGCAAACAAGAAATGTCGATGGAGCAAGAAGAAGAAGAAGAAGGAAGGAGGGCGGGGGGGCGGGGGGGTCTGAGAATTCTCCGTGGTAAGCTTAAATTGTAAGTTGCTTACTCTTGCGATTGGAGAAGAATGACTAGAATTCGGCAATGGTAGTAGTCATGATAGGCTACAGGCAAATGTCAAGGTATCACTGTGTATGGTGCTTGTTGCTTGTACTGTATTAAGGGACTCAGCAAAGAAACCGATATAATGCCTTGTAACTTGAACAGAAAGCGGCTCCCGGTATGCCTACGAGCTGTAGCTGACAGCTGCAGGGCTGGCTCTGCGTACCCACTGCCTGAAAGGCTGTAAGTTCGCCTATGCAAGAACCAGCTTTCAAGAGAGCCGCCTGAAGTGCAGACAGCCTTCGTGAGCCTTTCTCCTCCAGAGCTGTGGCAAAGAAAGCGTGCACGCTACAGCGTGGGTGCGTGCAGCATGCACGAGCAAAAGCGGCCAAGTCCGGTGCCCTCGCTGGGCTTCCCTTTCGTGCGGACAAGGTGAGGCGAAGAACGAAGCCGCAGAGCAGCGGGCTTGCGTGTGCAGTGCAGCGAGTCGCAGAAGTCCAGCAAGGGCTCGTTCACAAGCCGAGCCGGCTGAGGGCGTCCTCGCTTCTGCGAAAGGGAAGGCGGAGCCGTAGCACTTCACCCCGCAGCGTGGAGACAGGCACTTTGCTAGTCCTTCAGCCTTGCAGAGTCCCTGCAGCTAGAGCTCAGCCAGGAGCAGGCGTCAAAGCAGAAGGCCTTCCTAAAGCACCCCTTCTCCGAGCAGCCTCCGGAAAGGGCTCATCCCGCTGCGGCTCTGCGCCTTTCTTCGAATGCAGACGCCCGGCACACTTGGCTCAGCGAGAGCTGCGTGGGCAGCTTGGACTCAGCGAAAGCCAAAGGGTGTCCTTGGAGCTCGAGCTTGTTGGGGAGGATGAAAGTTTGGGAAGAAAGTTTCACAGCTATGTAGGCTTGGCAGAAAGATGTGTGAATGTAGAAACTTAGCATGAGGTAGGAATGGAAGGAGGTTTTGATGGAGAGGAAAAGGTGTTCTGCTGAAACACTGATCGCTGACTAAGTGAGAAGGCAAAGGCTGGAAGATGGAGTTGGAAGGAGATTTTCTTTGATGATTAGGACAACGGTATGTGACTCCAAACGAGCACCTGTTTTTCCCCACGTAAATGAGTCTCAAGAAGGGCATAAGGGAATAGAACACATGTTTTGACCAAAAAGAGAGCTCTCGCAGGCAAACAAGAAATGTCCGATGGAGCAAGAAGAAGAAGAAGGAAGGAGGAAGGAGGGGGGGTCTGAGAATTCTCCGTGGTAAGCTTAAATTGTAAGTTGCTTACTCTTGCGATTGGAGAAGAATGACTAGAATTCGGCAATGGTAGTAGTCATGATAGGCTACAGGCAAATGTCAAGGTATCACTGTGTATGGTGCTTGTTGCTTGTACTGTATTAAGGGACTCAGCAAAGAAAACCGATATAATGCCTTGTAACTTGAACAGAAAGCGGCTCCCGGTATGCCTACGAGCTGTAGCTGACAGCTGCAGGGCTGGCTCTGCGTACCCACTGCCTGAAAGGCTGTAAGTTCCGCCTGTGCAAGAACCAGCTTTCAAGAGAGCCGCCTGAAGTGCAGACAGCCTTCGTGAGCCTTTCTCCTCCAGAGCTGTGGCAAAGAAAGCGTGCACGCTACAGCGTGGGTGCGTGCAGCATGCACGAGCAAAAGCGGCCAAGTCCGGTGCCCTCGCTGGGCTTCCCTTTCGTGCGGACAAGGTGAGGCGAAGAACGAAGCCGCAGAGCAGCGGGCTTGCGTGTGCAGTGCAGCGAGTCGCAGAAGTCCAGCAAGGGCTCGTTCACAAGCCGAGCCGGCTGAGGGCGTCCTCGCTTCTGCGAAAGGGAAGGCGGAGCCGTAGCACTTCACCCCGCAGCGTGGAGACAGGCACTTTGCTAGTCCTTCAGCCTTGCAGAGTCCTGCAGCTAGAGCTCAGCCAGGAGCAGGCGTCAAAGCAGAAGGCCTTCCTAAAGCACCCCTTCTCCGAGCAGCCTCCGGAAAGGGCTCATCCCGCTGCGGCTCTGCGCCTTTCTCTCGAATGCAGACGCCCGGCACACTTGGCTCAGCGAGAGCTGCGTGGGCAGCTTGGACTCAGCGAAAGCCAAAGGGTGTCCTTGGAGCTCGAGCTTGTTGGGGAGGATGAAAGTTTGGGAAGAAAGTTTCAACAGCTATGTAGGCTTGGCAGAAAGATGTGTGAATGTAGAAACTTAGCATGAGGTAGGAATGGAAGGAGGTTTTGATGGAGAGGAAAAGGTGTTCTGCTGAAACACTGATCGCTGACTAAGTGAGAAGGCAAAGGCTGGAAGATGGAGTTGGAAGGAGATTTTCTTTGATGATTAGGACAACGGTATGTGACTCCAAACGAGCACCTGTTTTTCCCCACGTAAATGAGTCTCAAGAAGGGCATAAGGGAATAGAACACATGTTTTGACCAAAAGAGAGCTCTCGCAGGCAAACAAGAAATGTCGATGGAGCAAGAAGAAGAAGAAGAAGGAAGGAGGGCGGGGGGGCGGGGGGGTCTGAGAATTCTCCGTGGTAAGCTTAAATTGTAAGTTGCTTACTCTAGAAGAATGACTAGAATTCGGCAATGGTAGTAGTCATGATAGGCTACAGGCAAATGTCAAGGTATCACTGTGTATGGTGCTTGTTGCTTGTACTGTATTAAGGGACTCAGCAAAGAAACCGATATAATGCCTTGTAACTTGAACAGAAAGCGGCTCCCGGTATGCCTACGAGCTGTAGCTGACAGCTGCAGGGCTGGCTCTGCGTACCCACTGCCTGAAAGGCTGTAAGTTCGCCTGTGCAAGAACCAGCTTTCAAGAGAGCCGCCTGAAGTGCAGACAGCCTTCGTGAGGCCTTTCTCCTCCAGAGCTGTGGCAAAGAAAGCGTGCACGCTACAGCGTGGGTGCGTGCAGCATGCACGAGCAAAAGCGGCCAAGTCCGGTGCCCTCGCTGGGCTTCCCTTTCGTGCGGACAAGGTGAGGCGAAGAACGAAGCCGCAGAGCAGCGGGCTTGCGTGTGCAGTGCAGCGAGTCGCAGAAGTCCAGCAAGGGCTCGTTCACAAGCCGAGCCGGCTGAGGGCGTCCTCGCTTCTGCGAAAGGGAAGGCGGAGCCGTAGCACTTCACCCCGCAGCGTGGAGACAGGCACTTTGCTAGTCCTTCAGCCTTGCAGAGTCCCTGCAGCTAGAGCTCAGGCCAGGAGCAGGCGTCAAAGCAGAAGGCCTTCCTAAAGCACCCCTTCTCCGAGCAGCCTCCGGAAAGGGCTCATCCCGCTGCGGCTCTGCGCCTTTCTTCGAATGCAGACGCCCGGCACACTTGGCTCAGCGAGAGCTGCGTGGGCAGCATGGACTCAGCGAAAGCCAAAGGGTGTCCTTGGAGCTCGAGCTTGTTGGGGAGGATGAAAGTTTGGGAAGAAAGTTTCACAGCTATGTAGGCTTGGCAGAAAGATGTGTGAATGTAGAAACTTAGCATGAGGTAGGAATGGAAGGAGGTTTTGATGGAGAGGAAAAGGTGTTCTGCTGAAACACTGATCGCTGACTAAGTGAGAAGGCAAAGGCTGGAAGATGGAGTTGGAAGGAGATTTTCTTTGATGATTAGGACAACGGTATGTGACTCCAAACGAGCACCTGTTTTTCCCCACGTAAATGAGTCTCAAGAAGGGCATAAGGGAATAGAACACATGTTTTGACCAAAAAGAGAGCTCTCGCAGGCAAACAAGAAATGTCGATGGAGCAAGAAGAAGAAGAAGAAGGAAGGAGGGCGGGGGGGGGGGGGGGTCTGAGAATTCTCCGTGGTAAGCTTAAATTGTAAGTTGCTTACTCTTGCGATTGGAGAAGAATGACTAGAATTCGGCAATGGTAGTAGTCATGATAGGCTACAGGCAAATGTCAAGGTATCACTGTGTATGGTGCTTGTTGCTTGTACTGTATTAAGGGACTCAGCAAAGAAACCGATATAATGCCTTGTAACTTGAACAGAAAGCGGCTCCGGTATGCCTACGAGCTGTAGCTGACAGCTGCAGGGCTGGCTCTGCGTACCCACTGCCTGAAAGGCTGTAAGTTCGCCTATGCAAGAACCAGCTTTCAAGAGAGCCGCCTGAAGTGCAGACAGCCTTCGTGAGCCTTTCTCCTCCAGAGCTGTGGCAAAGAAAGCCGTGCACGCTACAGCGTGGGTGCGTGCAGCATGCACGAGCAAAAGCGGCCAAGTCCGGTGCCCTCGCTGGGCTTCCCTTTTCGTGCGGACAAGGTGAGGCGAAGAACGAAGCCGCAGAGCAGCGGGCTTGCGTGTGCAGTGCAGCGAGTCGCAGAAGTCCAGCAAGGGCTCGTTCACAAGCCGAGCCGGCTGAGGGCGTCCTCGCTTCTGCGAAAGGGAAGGCGGAGCCGTAGCACTTCACCCCCGCAGCGTGGAGACAGGCACTTTGCTAGTCCTTCAGCCTTGCAGAGTCCCTGCAGCTAGAGCTCAGCCAGGAGCAGGCGTCAAAGCAGAAGGCCTTCCTAAAGCACCCCTTCTCCGAGCAGCCTCCGGAAAGGGCTCATCCCGCTGCGGCTCTGCGCCTTTCTTCGAATGCAGACGCCCGGCACACTTGGCTCAGCGAGAGCTGCGTGGGCAGCATGGACCAGCGAAAGCCAAAGGGTGTCCTTGGAGCTCGAGCTTGTTGGGGAGGATGAAAGTTTGGGAAGAAAGTTTCACAGCTATGTAGGCTTGGCAGAAAGATGTGTGAATGTAGAAACTTAGCATGAGGTAGGAATGGAAGGAGGTTTTGATGGAGAGGAAAAGGTGTTCTGCTGAAACACTGATCGCTGACTAAGTGAGAAGGCAAAGGCTGGAAGATGGAGTTGGAAGGAGATTTTCTTTGATGATTAGGACAAACGTATGTGACTCCAAACGAGCACCTGTTTTTCCCCACGTAAATGAGTCTCAAGAAGGGGCATAAGGGAATAGAACACATGTTTGACCAAAAAGAGAGCTCTCGCAGGCAAACAAGGAATGTCGATGGAGCAAGAAGAAGAAGAAGAAGGAAGGAGGGCGGGTCTGAGAATTCTCCGTGGTAAGCTTAAATTGTAAGTTGCTTACTCTTGCGATTGGAGAAGAATGACTAGAATTCGGCAATGTAGAATTCGGCAATGGTAGTAGTCATGATAGGCTACAGGCAAATGTCAAGGTATCACTGTGTATGGTGCTTGTTGCTTGTACTGTATTAAGGGACTCAGCAAAGAAACCGATATAATGCCTTGTAACTTGAACAGAAAGCGGCTCCCGGTATGCCTACGAGCTGTAGCTGACAGCTGCAGGGCTGGCTCTGCGTACCCACTGCCTGAAAGGCTGTAAGTTCGCCTGTGCAAGAACCAGCTTTCAAGAGAGCCGCCTGAAGTGCAGACAGCCTTCGTGAGCCTTTCTCCTCCAGAGCTGTGGCAAAGAAAGCGTGCACGCTACAGCGTGGGTGCGTGCAGCATGCACGAGCAAAAGCGGCCAAGTCCGGTGCCCTCGCTGGGCTTCCCTTTCGTGCGGACAAGGTGAGGCGAAGAACGAAGCCGCAGAGCAGCGGGCTTGCGTGTGCAGTGCAGCGAGTCGCAGAAGTCCAGCAAGGGCTCGTTCACAAGCCGAGCCGGCTGAGGGCGTCCTCGCTTCTGCGAAAGGGAAGGCGGAGCCGTAGCACTTCACCCCGCAGCGTGGAGACAGGCACTTTGCTAGTCCTTCAGCCTTGCAGAGTCCCTGCAGCTAGAGCTCAGCCAGGAGCAGGCGTCAAAGCAGAAGGCCTTCCTAAAGCACCCCTTCTCCGAGCAGCCTCCGGAAAGGGCTCATCCCGCTGCGGCTCTGCGCCTTTCTTCGAATGCAGACGCCCGGCACACTTGGCTCAGCGAGAGCTGCGTGGGCAGCTTGGACTCAGCGAAAGCCAAAGGGTGTCCTTGGAGCTCGAGCTTGTTGGGGAGGATGAAAGTTTGGGAAGAAGTTTCACAGCTATGTAGGCTTGGCAGAAAGATGTGTGAATGTAGAAACTTAGCATGAGGTAGGAATGGAAGGAGGTTTTGATGGAGAGGAAAAGGTGTTCTGCTGAAACACTGATCGCTGACTAAGTGAGAAGGCAAAGGCTGGAAGATGGAGTTGGAAGGAGATTTTCTTTGATGATTAGGACAACGGTATGTGACTCCAAACGAGCACCTGTTTTTCCCCACGTAAATGAGTCTCAAGAAGGGCATAAGGGAATAGAACACATGTTTTGACCAAAAAGAGAGCTCTCGCAGGCAAACAAGAAATGTCGATGGAGCAAGAAGAAGAAGAAGAAGGAAGGAGGGCGGGTCTGAGAATTCTCCGTGGTAAGGCTTAAATTGTAAGTTGCTTACTCTTGCGATTGGAGAAGAATGACTAGAATTCGGCAATGGTAGTAGTCATGATAGGCTACAGGCAAATGTCAAGGTATCACTGTGTATGGTGCTTGTTGCTTGTACTGTATTAAGGGACTCAGCAAAGAAACCGATATAATGCCTTGTAACTTGAACAGAAAGCGGCTCCCGGTATGCCTACGAGCTGTAGCTGACAGCTGCAGGGCTGGCTCTGCGTACCCACTGCCTGAAAGGCTGTAAGTTCGCCTGTGCAAGAACCAGCTTTCAAGAGAGCCGCCTGAAGTGCAGACAGCCTTCGTGAGCCTTTCTCCTCCAGAGCTGTGGCAAAGAAAGCGTGCACGCTACAGCGTGGGTGCGTGCAGCATGCACGAGCAAAAGCGGCCAAGTCCGGTGCCCTCGCTGGGCTTCCCTTTCGTGCGGACAAGGTGAGGCGAAGAACGAAGCCGCAGAGCAGCGGGCTTGCGTGTGCAGTGCAGCGAGTCGCAGAAGTCCAGCAAGGGCTCGTTCACAAGCCGAGCCGGCTGAGGGCGTCCTCGCTTCTGCGAAAGGGAAGGCGGAGCCGTAGCACTTCACCCCGCAGCGTGGAGACAGGCACTTTGCTAGTCCTTCAGCCTTGCAGAGTCCCTGCAGCTAGAGCTCAGCCAGGAGCAGGCGTCAAAGCAGAAGGCCTTCCTAAAGCACCCCTTCTCCGAGCAGCCTCCGGAAAGGGCTCATCCCGCTGCGGCTCTGCGCCTTTCTTCGAATGCAGACGCCCGGCACACTTGGCTCAGCGAGAGCTGCGTGGGCAGCTTGGACTCAGCGAAAGCCAAAGGGTGTCCTTGGAGCTCGAGCTTGTTGGGGAGGATGAAAGTTTGGGAAGAAAGTTTCACAGCTATGTAGGCTTGGCAGAAAGATGTGTGAATGTAGAAACTTAGCATGAGGTAGGAATGGAAGGAGGTTTTGATGGAGAGGAAAAGGTGTTCTGCTGAAACACTGATCGCTGACTAAGTGAGAAGGCAAAGGCTGGAAGATGGAGTTGGAAGGAGATTTTCTTTGATGATTAGGACAACGGTATGTGACTCCAAACGAGCACCTGTTTTTCCCCACGTAAATGAGTCTCAAGAAGGGCATAAGGG
>NC_138797.1:9340164-9387176 GCF_965178545.1 Coloeus monedula | reverse complement strand
GCTCGAGCTTGTTGGGGAGGATGAAAGTTTGGGAAGAAAGTTTCACAGCTATGTAGGCTTGGCAGAAAGATGTGTGAATGTAGAAACTTAGCATGAGGTAGGAATGGAAGGAGGTTTTGATGGAGAGGAAAAGGTGTTCTGCTGAAACACTGATCGCTGACTAAGTGAGAAGGCAAAGGCTGGAAGATGGAGTTGGAAGGAGATTTTCTTTGATGATTAGGACAACGGTATGTGACTCCAAACGAGCACCTGTTTTTCCCCACGTAAATGAGTCTCAAGAAGGGCATAAGGGAATAGAACACATGTTTTGACCAAAAAGAGAGCTCTCGCAGGCAAACAAGAAATGTCGATGGAGCAAGAAGAAGAAGAAGAAGGAAGGAGGGCGGGTCTGAGAATTCTCCGTGGTAAGCTTAAATTGTAAGTTGCTTACTCTTGCGATTGGAGAAGAATGACTAGAATTCGGCAATGGTAGTAGTCATGATAGGCTACAGGCAAATGTCAAGGTATCACTGTGTATGGTGCTTGTTGCTTGTACTGTATTAAGGGACTCAGCAAAGAAACCGATATAATGCCTTGTAACTTGAACAGAAAGCGGCTCCCGGTATGCCTACGAGCTGTAGCTGACAGCTGCAGGGCTGGCTCTGCGTACCCACTGCCTGAAAGGCTGTAAGTTCGCCTGTGCAAGAACCAGCTTTCAAGAGAGCCGCCTGAAGTGCAGACAGCCTTCGTGAGCCTTTCTCCTCCAGAGCTGTGGCAAAGAAAGCGTGCACGCTACAGCGTGGGTGCGTGCAGCATGCACGAGCAAAAGCGGCCAAGTCCGGTGCCCTCGCTGGGCTTCCCTTTCGTGCGGACAAGGTGAGGCGAAGAACGAAGCCGCAGAGCAGCGGGCTTGCGTGTGCAGTGCAGCGAGTCGCAGAAGTCCAGCAAGGGCTCGTTCACAAGCCGAGCCGGCTGAGGGCGTCCTCGCTTCTGCGAAAGGGAAGGCGGAGCCGTAGCACTTCACCCCGCAGCGTGGAGACAGGCACTTTGCTAGTCCTTCAGCCTTGCAGAGTCCCTGCAGCTAGAGCTCAGCCAGGAGCAGGCGTCAAAGCAGAAGGCCTTCCTAAAGCACCCCTTCTCCGAGCAGCCTCCGGAAAGGGCTCATCCCGCTGCGGCTCTGCGCCTTTCTTCGAATGCAGACGCCCGGCACACTTGGCTCAGCGAGAGCTGCGTGGGCAGCTTGGACTCAGCGAAAGCCAAAGGGTGTCCTTGGAGCTCGAGCTTGTTGGGGAGGATGAAAGTTTGGGAAGAAAGTTTCACAGCTATGTAGGCTTGGCAGAAAGATGTGTGAATGTAGAAACTTAGCATGAGGTAGGAATGGAAGGAGGTTTTGATGGAGAGGAAAAGGTGTTCTGCTGAAACACTGATCGCTGACTAAGTGAGAAGGCAAAGGCTGGAAGATGGAGTTGGAAGGAGATTTTCTTTGATGATTAGGACAACGGTATGTGACTCCAAACGAGCACCTGTTTTTCCCCACGTAAATGAGTCTCAAGAAGGGCATAAGGGAATAGAACACATGTTTTGACCAAAAAGAGAGCTCTCGCAGGCAAACAAGAAATGTCGATGGAGCAAGAAGAAGAAGAAGAAGGAAGGAGGGCGGGGGGGGGGGGGGTCTGAGAATTCTCCGTGGTAAGCTTAAATTGTAAGTTGCTTACTCTTGCGATTGGAGAAGAATGACTAGAATTCGGCAATGGTAGTAGTCATGATAGGCTACAGGCAAATGTCAAGGTATCACTGTGTATGGTGCTTGTTGCTTGTACTGTATTAAGGGACTCAGCAAAGAAACCGATATAATGCCTTGTAACTTGAACAGAAAGCGGCTCCCGGTATGCCTACGAGCTGTAGCTGACAGCTGCAGGGCTGGCTCTGCGTACCCACTGCCTGAAAGGCTGTAAGTTCGCCTGTGCAAGAACCAGCTTTCAAGAGAGCCGCCTGAAGTGCAGACAGCCTTCGTGAGCCTTTCTCCTCCAGAGCTGTGGCAAAGAAAGCGTGCACGCTACAGCGTGGGTGCGTGCAGCATGCACGAGCAAAAGCGGCCAAGTCCGGTGCCCTCGCTGGGCTTCCCTTTCGTGCGGACAAGGTGAGGCGAAGAACGAAGCCGCAGAGCAGCGGGCTTGCGTGTGCAGTGCAGCGAGTCGCAGAAGTCCAGCAAGGGCTCGTTCACAAGCCGAGCCGGCTGAGGGCGTCCTCGCTTCTGCGAAAGGGAAGGCGGAGCCGTAGCACTTCACCCCGCAGCGTGGAGACAGGCACTTTGCTAGTCCTTCAGCCTTGCAGAGTCCCTGCAGCTAGAGCTCAGCCAGGAGCAGGCGTCAAAGCAGAAGGCCTTCCTAAAGCACCCCTTCTCCGAGCAGCCTCCGGAAAGGGCTCATCCCGCTGCGGCTCTGCGCCTTTCTTCGAATGCAGACGCCCAGCACACTTGGCTCAGCGAGAGCTGCGTGGGCAGCTTGGACTCAGCGAAAGCCAAAGGGTGTCCTTGGAGCTCGAGCTTGTTGGGGAGGATGAAAGTTTGGGAAGAAAGTTTCACAGCTATGTAGGCTTGGCAGAAAGATGTGTGAATGTAGAAACTTAGCATGAGGTAGGAATGGAAGGAGGTTTTGATGGAGAGGAAAAGGTGTTCTGCTGAAACACTGATCGCTGACTAAGTGAGAAGGCAAAGGCTGGAAGATGGAGTTGGAAGGAGATTTTCTTTGATGATTAGGACAACGGTATGTGACTCCAAACGAGCACCTGTTTTTCCCCACGTAAATGAGTCTCAAGAAGGGCATAAGGGAATAGAACACATGTTTTGACCAAAAAGAGAGCTCTCGCAGGCAAACAAGAAATGTCGATGGAGCAAGAAGAAGAAGAAGAAGGAAGGAGGGGGGGTCTGAGAATTCTCCGTGGTAAGCTTAAATTGTAAGTTGCTTACTCTTGCGATTGGAGAAGAATGACTAGAATTCGGCAATGGTAGTAGTCATGATAGGCTACAGGCAAATGTCAAGGTATCACTGTGTATGGTGCTTGTTGCTTGTACTGTATTAAGGGACTCAGCAAAGAAACCGATATAATGCCTTGTAACTTGAACAGAAAGCGGCTCCCGGTATGCCTACGAGCTGTAGCTGACAGCTGCAGGGCTGGCTCTGCGTACCCACTGCCTGAAAGGCTGTAAGTTCGCCTGTGCAAGAACCAGCTTTCAAGAGAGCCGCCTGAAGTGCAGACAGCCTTCGTGAGCCTTTCTCCTCCAGAGCTGTGGCAAAGAAAGCGTGCACGCTACAGCGTGGGTGCGTGCAGCATGCACGAGCAAAAGCGGCCAAGTCCGGTGCCCTCGCTGGGCTTCCCTTTCGTGCGGACAAGGTGAGGCGAAGAACGAAGCCGCAGAGCAGCGGGCTTGCGTGTGCAGTGCAGCGAGTCGCAGAAGTCCAGCAAGGGCTCGTTCACAAGCCGAGCCGGCTGAGGGCGTCCTCGCTTCTGCGAAAGGGAAGGCGGAGCCGTAGCACTTCACCCCGCAGCGTGGAGACAGGCACTTTGCTAGTCCTTCAGCCTTGCAGAGTCCCTGCAGCTAGAGCTCAGCCAGGAGCAGGCGTCAAAGCAGAAGGCCTTCCTAAAGCACCCCTTCTCCGAGCAGCCTCCGGAAAGGGCTCATCCCGCTGCGGCTCTGCGCCTTTCTTCGAATGCAGACGCCCGGCACACTTGGCTCAGCGAGAGCTGCGTGGGCAGCTTGGACTCAGCGAAAGCCAAAGGGTGTCCTTGGAGCTCGAGCTTGTTGGGGAGGATGAAAGTTTGGGAAGAAAGTTTCACAGCTATGTAGGCTTGGCAGAAAGATGTGTGAATGTAGAAACTTAGCATGAGGTAGGAATGGAAGGAGGTTTTGATGGAGAGGAAAAGGTGTTCTGCTGAAACACTGATCGCTGACTAAGTGAGAAGGCAAAGGCTGGAAGATGGAGTTGGAAGGAGATTTTCTTTGATGATTAGGACAACGGTATGTGACTCCAAACGAGCACCTGTTTTTCCCCACGTAAATGAGTCTCAAGAAGGGCATAAGGGAATAGAACACATGTTTTGACCAAAAAGAGAGCTCTCGCAGGCAAACAAGAAATGTCGATGGAGCAAGAAGAAGAAGAAGAAGGAAGGAGGGGGGGTCTGAGAATTCTCCGTGGTAAGCTTAAATTGTAAGTTGCTTACTCTTGCGATTGGAGAAGAATGACTAGAATTCGGCAATGGTAGTAGTCATGATAGGCTACAGGCAAATGTCAAGGTATCACTGTGTATGGTGCTTGTTGCTTGTACTGTATTAAGGGACTCAGCAAAGAAACCGATATAATGCCTTGTAACTTGAACAGAAAGCGGCTCCCGGTATGCCTACGAGCTGTAGCTGACAGCTGCAGGGCTGGCTCTGCGTACCCACTGCCTGAAAGGCTGTAAGTTCGCCTGTGCAAGAACCAGCTTTCAAGAGAGCCGCCTGAAGTGCAGACAGCCTTCGTGAGCCTTTCTCCTCCAGAGCTGTGGCAAAGAAAGCGTGCACGCTACAGCGTGGGTGCGTGCAGCATGCACGAGCAAAAGCGGCCAAGTCCGGTGCCCTCGCTGGGCTTCCCTTTCGTGCGGACAAGGTGAGGCGAAGAACGAAGCCGCAGAGCAGCGGGCTTGCGTGTGCAGTGCAGCGAGTCGCAGAAGTCCAGCAAGGGCTCGTTCACAAGCCGAGCCGGCTGAGGGCGTCCTCGCTTCTGCGAAAGGGAAGGCGGAGCCGTAGCACTTCACCCCGCAGCGTGGAGACAGGCACTTTGCTAGTCCTTCAGCCTTGCAGAGTCCCTGCAGCTAGAGCTCAGCCAGGAGCAGGCGTCAAAGCAGAAGGCCTTCCTAAAGCACCCCTTCTCCGAGCAGCCTCCGGAAAGGGCTCATCCCGCTGCGGCTCTGCGCCTTTCTTCGAATGCAGACGCCCGGCACACTTGGCTCAGCGAGAGCTGCGTGGGCAGCTTGGACTCAGCGAAAGCCAAAGGGTGTCCTTGGAGCTCGAGCTTGTTGGGGAGGATGAAAGTTTGGGAAGAAAGTTTCACAGCTATGTAGGCTTGGCAGAAAGATGTGTGAATGTAGAAACTTAGCATGAGGTAGGAATGGAAGGAGGTTTTGATGGAGAGGAAAAGGTGTTCTGCTGAAACACTGATCGCTGACTAAGTGAGAAGGCAAAGGCTGGAAGATGGAGTTGGAAGGAGATTTTCTTTGATGATTAGGACAACGGTATGTGACTCCAAACGAGCACCTGTTTTTCCCCACGTAAATGAGTCTCAAGAAGGGCATAAGGGAATAGAACACATGTTTTGACCAAAAAGAGAGCTCTCGCAGGCAAACAAGAAATGTCGATGGAGCAAGAAGAAGAAGAAGAAGGAAGGAGGGCGGGGGGGGGGGGGGTCTGAGAATTCTCCGTGGTAAGCTTAAATTGTAAGTTGCTTACTCTTGCGATTGGAGAAGAATGACTAGAATTCGGCAATGGTAGTAGTCATGATAGGCTACAGGCAAATGTCAAGGTATCACTGTGTATGGTGCTTGTTGCTTGTACTGTATTAAGGGACTCAGCAAAGAAACCGATATAATGCCTTGTAACTTGAACAGAAAGCGGCTCCCGGTATGCCTACGAGCTGTAGCTGACAGCTGCAGGGCTGGCTCTGCGTACCCACTGCCTGAAAGGCTGTAAGTTCGCCTGTGCAAGAACCAGCTTTCAAGAGAGCCGCCTGAAGTGCAGACAGCCTTCGTGAGCCTTTCTCCTCCAGAGCTGTGGCAAAGAAAGCGTGCACGCTACAGCGTGGGTGCGTGCAGCATGCACGAGCAAAAGCGGCCAAGTCCGGTGCCCTCGCTGGGCTTCCCTTTCGTGCGGACAAGGTGAGGCGAAGAACGAAGCCGCAGAGCAGCGGGCTTGCGTGTGCAGTGCAGCGAGTCGCAGAAGTCCAGCAAGGGCTCGTTCACAAGCCGAGCCGGCTGAGGGCGTCCTCGCTTCTGCGAAAGGGAAGGCGGAGCCGTAGCACTTCACCCCGCAGCGTGGAGACAGGCACTTTGCTAGTCCTTCAGCCTTGCAGAGTCCCTGCAGCTAGAGCTCAGCCAGGAGCAGGCGTCAAAGCAGAAGGCCTTCCTAAAGCACCCCTTCTCCGAGCAGCCTCCGGAAAGGGCTCATCCCGCTGCGGCTCTGCGCCTTTCTTCGAATGCAGACGCCCAGCACACTTGGCTCAGCGAGAGCTGCGTGGGCAGCTTGGACTCAGCGAAAGCCAAAGGGTGTCCTTGGAGCTCGAGCTTGTTGGGGAGGATGAAAGTTTGGGAAGAAAGTTTCACAGCTATGTAGGCTTGGCAGAAAGATGTGTGAATGTAGAAACTTAGCATGAGGTAGGAATGGAAGGAGGTTTTGATGGAGAGGAAAAGGTGTTCTGCTGAAACACTGATCGCTGACTAAGTGAGAAGGCAAAGGCTGGAAGATGGAGTTGGAAGGAGATTTTCTTTGATGATTAGGACAACGGTATGTGACTCCAAACGAGCACCTGTTTTTCCCCACGTAAATGAGTCTCAAGAAGGGCATAAGGGAATAGAACACATGTTTTGACCAAAAAGAGAGCTCTCGCAGGCAAACAAGAAATGTCGATGGAGCAAGAAGAAGAAGAAGAAGGAAGGAGGGCGGGTCTGAGAATTCTCCGTGGTAAGCTTAAATTGTAAGTTGCTTACTCTTGCGATTGGAGAAGAATGACTAGAATTCGGCAATGGTAGTAGTCATGATAGGCTACAGGCAAATGTCAAGGTATCACTGTGTATGGTGCTTGTTGCTTGTACTGTATTAAGGGACTCAGCAAAGAAACCGATATAATGCCTTGTAACTTGAACAGAAAGCGGCTCCCGGTATGCCTACGAGCTGTAGCTGACAGCTGCAGGGCTGGCTCTGCGTACCCACTGCCTGAAAGGCTGTAAGTTCGCCTGTGCAAGAACCAGCTTTCAAGAGAGCCGCCTGAAGTGCAGACAGCCTTCGTGAGCCTTTCTCCTCCAGAGCTGTGGCAAAGAAAGCGTGCACGCTACAGCGTGGGTGCGTGCAGCATGCACGAGCAAAAGCGGCCAAGTCCGGTGCCCTCGCTGGGCTTCCCTTTCGTGCGGACAAGGTGAGGCGAAGAACGAAGCCGCAGAGCAGCGGGCTTGCGTGTGCAGTGCAGCGAGTCGCAGAAGTCCAGCAAGGGCTCGTTCACAAGCCGAGCCGGCTGAGGGCGTCCTCGCTTCTGCGAAAGGGAAGGCGGAGCCGTAGCACTTCACCCCGCAGCGTGGAGACAGGCACTTTGCTAGTCCTTCAGCCTTGCAGAGTCCCTGCAGCTAGAGCTCAGCCAGGAGCAGGCGTCAAAGCAGAAGGCCTTCCTAAAGCACCCCTTCTCCGAGCAGCCTCCGGAAAGGGCTCATCCCGCTGCGGCTCTGCGCCTTTCTTCGAATGCAGACGCCCGGCACACTTGGCTCAGCGAGAGCTGCGTGGGCAGCTTGGACTCAGCGAAAGCCAAAGGGTGTCCTTGGAGCTCGAGCTTGTTGGGGAGGATGAAAGTTTGGGAAGAAAGTTTCACAGCTATGTAGGCTTGGCAGAAAGATGTGTGAATGTAGAAACTTAGCATGAGGTAGGAATGGAAGGAGGTTTTGATGGAGAGGAAAAGGTGTTCTGCTGAAACACTGATCGCTGACTAAGTGAGAAGGCAAAGGCTGGAAGATGGAGTTGGAAGGAGATTTTCTTTGATGATTAGGACAACGGTATGTGACTCCAAACGAGCACCTGTTTTTCCCCACGTAAATGAGTCTCAAGAAGGGCATAAGGGAATAGAACACATGTTTTGACCAAAAAGAGAGCTCTCGCAGGCAAACAAGAAATGTCGATGGAGCAAGAAGAAGAAGAAGAAGGAAGGAGGGCGGGTCTGAGAATTCTCCGTGGTAAGCTTAAATTGTAAGTTGCTTACTCTTGCGATTGGAGAAGAATGACTAGAATTCGGCAATGGTAGTAGTCATGATAGGCTACAGGCAAATGTCAAGGTATCACTGTGTATGGTGCTTGTTGCTTGTACTGTATTAAGGGACTCAGCAAAGAAACCGATATAATGCCTTGTAACTTGAACAGAAAGCGGCTCCCGGTATGCCTACGAGCTGTAGCTGACAGCTGCAGGGCTGGCTCTGCGTACCCACTGCCTGAAAGGCTGTAAGTTCGCCTGTGCAAGAACCAGCTTTCAAGAGAGCCGCCTGAAGTGCAGACAGCCTTCGTGAGCCTTTCTCCTCCAGAGCTGTGGCAAAGAAAGCGTGCACGCTACAGCGTGGGTGCGTGCAGCATGCACGAGCAAAAGCGGCCAAGTCCGGTGCCCTCGCTGGGCTTCCCTTTCGTGCGGACAAGGTGAGGCGAAGAACGAAGCCGCAGAGCAGCGGGCTTGCGTGTGCAGTGCAGCGAGTCGCAGAAGTCCAGCAAGGGCTCGTTCACAAGCCGAGCCGGCTGAGGGCGTCCTCGCTTCTGCGAAAGGGAAGGCGGAGCC
The DNA here is from genome assembly GCF_965178545.1 of Coloeus monedula. Lineage (NCBI taxonomy): Eukaryota > Metazoa > Chordata > Aves > Passeriformes > Corvidae > Coloeus > Coloeus monedula. The sequence continues at coordinate 9,378,645 of NC_138797.1, read as the reverse complement.
GTAGCACTTCACCCCGCAGCGTGGAGACAGGCACTTTGCTAGTCCTTCAGCCTTGCAGAGTCCCTGCAGCTAGAGCTCAGCCAGGAGCAGGCGTCAAAGCAGAAGGCCTTCCTAAAGCACCCCTTCTCCGAGCAGCCTCCGGAAAGGGCTCATCCCGCTGCGGCTCTGCGCCTTTCTTCGAATGCAGACGCCCGGCACACTTGGCTCAGCGAGAGCTGCGTGGGCAGCTTGGACTCAGCGAAAGCCAAAGGGTGTCCTTGGAGCTCGAGCTTGTTGGGGAGGATGAAAGTTTGGGAAGAAAGTTTCACAGCTATGTAGGCTTGGCAGAAAGATGTGTGAATGTAGAAACTTAGCATGAGGTAGGAATGGAAGGAGGTTTTGATGGAGAGGAAAAGGTGTTCTGCTGAAACACTGATCGCTGACTAAGTGAGAAGGCAAAGGCTGGAAGATGGAGTTGGAAGGAGATTTTCTTTGATGATTAGGACAACGGTATGTGACTCCAAACGAGCACCTGTTTTTCCCCACGTAAATGAGTCTCAAGAAGGGCATAAGGGAATAGAACACATGTTTTGACCAAAAAGAGAGCTCTCGCAGGCAAACAAGAAATGTCGATGGAGCAAGAAGAAGAAGAAGAAGGAAGGAGGGCGGGGGGGGGGGGGGTCTGAGAATTCTCCGTGGTAAGCTTAAATTGTAAGTTGCTTACTCTTGCGATTGGAGAAGAATGACTAGAATTCGGCAATGGTAGTAGTCATGATAGGCTACAGGCAAATGTCAAGGTATCACTGTGTATGGTGCTTGTTGCTTGTACTGTATTAAGGGACTCAGCAAAGAAACCGATATAATGCCTTGTAACTTGAACAGAAAGCGGCTCCCGGTATGCCTACGAGCTGTAGCTGACAGCTGCAGGGCTGGCTCTGCGTACCCACTGCCTGAAAGGCTGTAAGTTCGCCTGTGCAAGAACCAGCTTTCAAGAGAGCCGCCTGAAGTGCAGACAGCCTTCGTGAGCCTTTCTCCTCCAGAGCTGTGGCAAAGAAAGCGTGCACGCTACAGCGTGGGTGCGTGCAGCATGCACGAGCAAAAGCGGCCAAGTCCGGTGCCCTCGCTGGGCTTCCCTTTCGTGCGGACAAGGTGAGGCGAAGAACGAAGCCGCAGAGCAGCGGGCTTGCGTGTGCAGTGCAGCGAGTCGCAGAAGTCCAGCAAGGGCTCGTTCACAAGCCGAGCCGGCTGAGGGCGTCCTCGCTTCTGCGAAAGGGAAGGCGGAGCCGTAGCACTTCACCCCGCAGCGTGGAGACAGGCACTTTGCTAGTCCTTCAGCCTTGCAGAGTCCCTGCAGCTAGAGCTCAGCCAGGAGCAGGCGTCAAAGCAGAAGGCCTTCCTAAAGCACCCCTTCTCCGAGCAGCCTCCGGAAAGGGCTCATCCCGCTGCGGCTCTGCGCCTTTCTTCGAATGCAGACGCCCAGCACACTTGGCTCAGCGAGAGCTGCGTGGGCAGCTTGGACTCAGCGAAAGCCAAAGGGTGTCCTTGGAGCTCGAGCTTGTTGGGGAGGATGAAAGTTTGGGAAGAAAGTTTCACAGCTATGTAGGCTTGGCAGAAAGATGTGTGAATGTAGAAACTTAGCATGAGGTAGGAATGGAAGGAGGTTTTGATGGAGAGGAAAAGGTGTTCTGCTGAAACACTGATCGCTGACTAAGTGAGAAGGCAAAGGCTGGAAGATGGAGTTGGAAGGAGATTTTCTTTGATGATTAGGACAACGGTATGTGACTCCAAACGAGCACCTGTTTTTCCCCACGTAAATGAGTCTCAAGAAGGGCATAAGGGAATAGAACACATGTTTTGACCAAAAAGAGAGCTCTCGCAGGCAAACAAGAAATGTCGATGGAGCAAGAAGAAGAAGAAGAAGGAAGGAGGGGGGGTCTGAGAATTCTCCGTGGTAAGCTTAAATTGTAAGTTGCTTACTCTTGCGATTGGAGAAGAATGACTAGAATTCGGCAATGGTAGTAGTCATGATAGGCTACAGGCAAATGTCAAGGTATCACTGTGTATGGTGCTTGTTGCTTGTACTGTATTAAGGGACTCAGCAAAGAAACCGATATAATGCCTTGTAACTTGAACAGAAAGCGGCTCCCGGTATGCCTACGAGCTGTAGCTGACAGCTGCAGGGCTGGCTCTGCGTACCCACTGCCTGAAAGGCTGTAAGTTCGCCTGTGCAAGAACCAGCTTTCAAGAGAGCCGCCTGAAGTGCAGACAGCCTTCGTGAGCCTTTCTCCTCCAGAGCTGTGGCAAAGAAAGCGTGCACGCTACAGCGTGGGTGCGTGCAGCATGCACGAGCAAAAGCGGCCAAGTCCGGTGCCCTCGCTGGGCTTCCCTTTCGTGCGGACAAGGTGAGGCGAAGAACGAAGCCGCAGAGCAGCGGGCTTGCGTGTGCAGTGCAGCGAGTCGCAGAAGTCCAGCAAGGGCTCGTTCACAAGCCGAGCCGGCTGAGGGCGTCCTCGCTTCTGCGAAAGGGAAGGCGGAGCCGTAGCACTTCACCCCGCAGCGTGGAGACAGGCACTTTGCTAGTCCTTCAGCCTTGCAGAGTCCCTGCAGCTAGAGCTCAGCCAGGAGCAGGCGTCAAAGCAGAAGGCCTTCCTAAAGCACCCCTTCTCCGAGCAGCCTCCGGAAAGGGCTCATCCCGCTGCGGCTCTGCGCCTTTCTTCGAATGCAGACGCCCGGCACACTTGGCTCAGCGAGAGCTGCGTGGGCAGCTTGGACTCAGCGAAAGCCAAAGGGTGTCCTTGGAGCTCGAGCTTGTTGGGGAGGATGAAAGTTTGGGAAGAAAGTTTCACAGCTATGTAGGCTTGGCAGAAAGATGTGTGAATGTAGAAACTTAGCATGAGGTAGGAATGGAAGGAGGTTTTGATGGAGAGGAAAAGGTGTTCTGCTGAAACACTGATCGCTGACTAAGTGAGAAGGCAAAGGCTGGAAGATGGAGTTGGAAGGAGATTTTCTTTGATGATTAGGACAACGGTATGTGACTCCAAACGAGCACCTGTTTTTCCCCACGTAAATGAGTCTCAAGAAGGGCATAAGGGAATAGAACACATGTTTTGACCAAAAAGAGAGCTCTCGCAGGCAAACAAGAAATGTCGATGGAGCAAGAAGAAGAAGAAGAAGGAAGGAGGGGGGGTCTGAGAATTCTCCGTGGTAAGCTTAAATTGTAAGTTGCTTACTCTTGCGATTGGAGAAGAATGACTAGAATTCGGCAATGGTAGTAGTCATGATAGGCTACAGGCAAATGTCAAGGTATCACTGTGTATGGTGCTTGTTGCTTGTACTGTATTAAGGGACTCAGCAAAGAAACCGATATAATGCCTTGTAACTTGAACAGAAAGCGGCTCCCGGTATGCCTACGAGCTGTAGCTGACAGCTGCAGGGCTGGCTCTGCGTACCCACTGCCTGAAAGGCTGTAAGTTCGCCTGTGCAAGAACCAGCTTTCAAGAGAGCCGCCTGAAGTGCAGACAGCCTTCGTGAGCCTTTCTCCTCCAGAGCTGTGGCAAAGAAAGCGTGCACGCTACAGCGTGGGTGCGTGCAGCATGCACGAGCAAAAGCGGCCAAGTCCGGTGCCCTCGCTGGGCTTCCCTTTCGTGCGGACAAGGTGAGGCGAAGAACGAAGCCGCAGAGCAGCGGGCTTGCGTGTGCAGTGCAGCGAGTCGCAGAAGTCCAGCAAGGGCTCGTTCACAAGCCGAGCCGGCTGAGGGCGTCCTCGCTTCTGCGAAAGGGAAGGCGGAGCCGTAGCACTTCACCCCGCAGCGTGGAGACAGGCACTTTGCTAGTCCTTCAGCCTTGCAGAGTCCCTGCAGCTAGAGCTCAGCCAGGAGCAGGCGTCAAAGCAGAAGGCCTTCCTAAAGCACCCCTTCTCCGAGCAGCCTCCGGAAAGGGCTCATCCCGCTGCGGCTCTGCGCCTTTCTTCGAATGCAGACGCCCGGCACACTTGGCTCAGCGAGAGCTGCGTGGGCAGCTTGGACTCAGCGAAAGCCAAAGGGTGTCCTTGGAGCTCGAGCTTGTTGGGGAGGATGAAAGTTTGGGAAGAAAGTTTCACAGCTATGTAGGCTTGGCAGAAAGATGTGTGAATGTAGAAACTTAGCATGAGGTAGGAATGGAAGGAGGTTTTGATGGAGAGGAAAAGGTGTTCTGCTGAAACACTGATCGCTGACTAAGTGAGAAGGCAAAGGCTGGAAGATGGAGTTGGAAGGAGATTTTCTTTGATGATTAGGACAACGGTATGTGACTCCAAACGAGCACCTGTTTTTCCCCACGTAAATGAGTCTCAAGAAGGGCATAAGGGAATAGAACACATGTTTTGACCAAAAAGAGAGCTCTCGCAGGCAAACAAGAAATGTCGATGGAGCAAGAAGAAGAAGAAGAAGGAAGGAGGGCGGGGGGGGGGGGGGGTCTGAGAATTCTCCGTGGTAAGCTTAAATTGTAAGTTGCTTACTCTTGCGATTGGAGAAGAATGACTAGAATTCGGCAATGGTAGTAGTCATGATAGGCTACAGGCAAATGTCAAGGTATCACTGTGTATGGTGCTTGTTGCTTGTACTGTATTAAGGGACTCAGCAAAGAAACCGATATAATGCCTTGTAACTTGAACAGAAAGCGGCTCCCGGTATGCCTACGAGCTGTAGCTGACAGCTGCAGGGCTGGCTCTGCGTACCCACTGCCTGAAAGGCTGTAAGTTCGCCTATGCAAGAACCAGCTTTCAAGAGAGCCGCCTGAAGTGCAGACAGCCTTCGTGAGCCTTTCTCCTCCAGAGCTGTGGCAAAGAAAGCGTGCACGCTACAGCGTGGGTGCGTGCAGCATGCACGAGCAAAAGCGGCCAAGTCCGGTGCCCTCGCTGGGCTTCCCTTTCGTGCGGACAAGGTGAGGCGAAGAACGAAGCCGCAGAGCAGCGGGCTTGCGTGTGCAGTGCAGCGAGTCGCAGAAGTCCAGCAAGGGCTCGTTCACAAGCCGAGCCGGCTGAGGGCGTCCTCGCTTCTGCGAAAGGGAAGGCGGAGCCGTAGCACTTCACCCCGCAGCGTGGAGACAGGCACTTTGCTAGTCCTTCAGCCTTGCAGAGTCCCTGCAGCTAGAGCTCAGCCAGGAGCAGGCGTCAAAGCAGAAGGCCTTCCTAAAGCACCCCTTCTCCGAGCAGCCTCCGGAAAGGGCTCATCCCGCTGCGGCTCTGCGCCTTTCTTCGAATGCAGACGCCCGGCACACTTGGCTCAGCGAGAGCTGCGTGGGCAGCTTGGACTCAGCGAAAGCCAAAGGGTGTCCTTGGAGCTCGAGCTTGTTGGGGAGGATGAAAGTTTGGGAAGAAAGTTTCACAGCTATGTAGGCTTGGCAGAAAGATGTGTGAATGTAGAAACTTAGCATGAGGTAGGAATGGAAGGAGGTTTTGATGGAGAGGAAAAGGTGTTCTGCTGAAACACTGATCGCTGACTAAGTGAGAAGGCAAAGGCTGGAAGATGGAGTTGGAAGGAGATTTTCTTTGATGATTAGGACAACGGTATGTGACTCCAAACGAGCACCTGTTTTTCCCCACGTAAATGAGTCTCAAGAAGGGCATAAGGGAATAGAACACATGTTTTGACCAAAAAGAGAGCTCTCGCAGGCAAACAAGAAATGTCGATGGAGCAAGAAGAAGAAGAAGAAGGAAGGAGGGCGGGGGGGCGGGGGGGTCTGAGAATTCTCCGTGGTAAGCTTAAATTGTAAGTTGCTTACTCTTGCGATTGGAGAAGAATGACTAGAATTCGGCAATGGTAGTAGTCATGATAGGCTACAGGCAAATGTCAAGGTATCACTGTGTATGGTGCTTGTTGCTTGTACTGTATTAAGGGACTCAGCAAAGAAACCGATATAATGCCTTGTAACTTGAACAGAAAGCGGCTCCCGGTATGCCTACGAGCTGTAGCTGACAGCTGCAGGGCTGGCTCTGCGTACCCACTGCCTGAAAGGCTGTAAGTTCGCCTGTGCAAGAACCAGCTTTCAAGAGAGCCGCCTGAAGTGCAGACAGCCTTCGTGAGCCTTTCTCCTCCAGAGCTGTGGCAAAGAAAGCGTGCACGCTACAGCGTGGGTGCGTGCAGCATGCACGAGCAAAAGCGGCCAAGTCCGGTGCCCTCGCTGGGCTTCCCTTTCGTGCGGACAAGGTGAGGCGAAGAACGAAGCCGCAGAGCAGCGGGCTTGCGTGTGCAGTGCAGCGAGTCGCAGAAGTCCAGCAAGGGCTCGTTCACAAGCCGAGCCGGCTGAGGGCGTCCTCGCTTCTGCGAAAGGGAAGGCGGAGCCGTAGCACTTCACCCCGCAGCGTGGAGACAGGCACTTTGCTAGTCCTTCAGCCTTGCAGAGTCCCTGCAGCTAGAGCTCAGCCAGGAGCAGGCGTCAAAGCAGAAGGCCTTCCTAAAGCACCCCTTCTCCGAGCAGCCTCCGGAAAGGGCTCATCCCGCTGCGGCTCTGCGCCTTTCTTCGAATGCAGACGCCCGGCACACTTGGCTCAGCGAGAGCTGCGTGGGCAGCTTGGACTCAGCGAAAGCCAAAGGGTGTCCTTGGAGCTCGAGCTTGTTGGGGAGGATGAAAGTTTGGGAAGAAAGTTTCACAGCTATGTAGGCTTGGCAGAAAGATGTGTGAATGTAGAAACTTAGCATGAGGTAGGAATGGAAGGAGGTTTTGATGGAGAGGAAAAGGTGTTCTGCTGAAACACTGATCGCTGACTAAGTGAGAAGGCAAAGGCTGGAAGATGGAGTTGGAAGGAGATTTTCTTTGATGATTAGGACAACGGTATGTGACTCCAAACGAGCACCTGTTTTTCCCCACGTAAATGAGTCTCAAGAAGGGCATAAGGGAATAGAACACATGTTTTGACCAAAAAGAGAGCTCTCGCAGGCAAATAAGAAATGTCGATGGAGCAAGAAGAAGAAGAAGAAGGAAGGAGGGCGGGTCTGAGAATTCTCCGTGGTAAGCTTAAATTGTAAGTTGCTTACTCTTGCGATTGGAGAAGAATGACTAGAATTCGGCAATGGTAGTAGTCATGATAGGCTACAGGCAAATGTCAAGGTATCACTGTGTATGGTGCTTGTTGCTTGTACTGTATTAAGGGACTCAGCAAAGAAACCGATATAATGCCTTGTAACTTGAACAGAAAGCGGCTCCCGGTATGCCTACGAGCTGTAGCTGACAGCTGCAGGGCTGGCTCTGCGTACCCACTGCCTGAAAGGCTGTAAGTTCGCCTATGCAAGAACCAGCTTTCAAGAGAGCCGCCTGAAGTGCAGACAGCCTTCGTGAGCCTTTCTCCTCCAGAGCTGTGGCAAAGAAAGCGTGCACGCTACAGCGTGGGTGCGTGCAGCATGCACGAGCAAAAGCGGCCAAGTCCGGTGCCCTCGCTGGGCTTCCCTTTCGTGCGGACAAGGTGAGGCGAAGAACGAAGCCGCAGAGCAGCGGGCTTGCGTGTGCAGTGCAGCGAGTCGCAGAAGTCCAGCAAGGGCTCGTTCACAAGCCGAGCCGGCTGAGGGCGTCCTCGCTTCTGCGAAAGGGAAGGCGGAGCCGTAGCACTTCACCCCGCAGCGTGGAGACAGGCACTTTGCTAGTCCTTCAGCCTTGCAGAGTCCCTGCAGCTAGAGCTCAGCCAGGAGCAGGCGTCAAAGCAGAAGGCCTTCCTAAAGCACCCCTTCTCCGAGCAGCCTCCGGAAAGGGCTCATCCCGCTGCGGCTCTGCGCCTTTCTTCGAATGCAGACGCCCGGCACACTTGGCTCAGCGAGAGCTGCGTGGGCAGCTTGGACTCAGCGAAAGCCAAAGGGTGTCCTTGGAGCTCGAGCTTGTTGGGGAGGATGAAAGTTTGGGAAGAAAGTTTCACAGCTATGTAGGCTTGGCAGAAAGATGTGTGAATGTAGAAACTTAGCATGAGGTAGGAATGGAAGGAGGTTTTGATGGAGAGGAAAAGGTGTTCTGCTGAAACACTGATCGCTGACTAAGTGAGAAGGCAAAGGCTGGAAGATGGAGTTGGAAGGAGATTTTCTTTGATGATTAGGACAACGGTATGTGACTCCAAACGAGCACCTGTTTTTCCCCACGTAAATGAGTCTCAAGAAGGGCATAAGGGAATAGAACACATGTTTTGACCAAAAAGAGAGCTCTCGCAGGCAAACAAGAAATGTCGATGGAGCAAGAAGAAGAAGAAGAAGGAAGGAGGGCGGGGGGGCGGGGGGGTCTGAGAATTCTCCGTGGTAAGCTTAAATTGTAAGTTGCTTACTCTTGCGATTGGAGGAGAATGACTAGAATTCGGCAATGGTAGTAGTCATGATAGGCTACAGGCAAATGTCAAGGTATCACTGTGTATGGTGCTTGTTGCTTGTACTGTATTAAGGGACTCAGCAAAGAAACCGATATAATGCCTTGTAACTTGAACAGAAAGCGGCTCCCGGTATGCCTACGAGCTGTAGCTGACAGCTGCAGGGCTGGCTCTGCGTACCCACTGCCTGAAAGGCTGTAAGTTCGCCTGTGCAAGAACCAGCTTTCAAGAGAGCCGCCTGAAGTGCAGACAGCCTTCGTGAGCCTTTCTCCTCCAGAGCTGTGGCAAAGAAAGCGTGCACGCTACAGCGTGGGTGCGTGCAGCATGCACGAGCAAAAGCGGCCAAGTCCGGTGCCCTCGCTGGGCTTCCCTTTCGTGCGGACAAGGTGAGGCGAAGAACGAAGCCGCAGAGCAGCGGGCTTGCGTGTGCAGTGCAGCGAGTCGCAGAAGTCCAGCAAGGGCTCGTTCACAAGCCGAGCCGGCTGAGGGCGTCCTCGCTTCTGCGAAAGGGAAGGCGGAGCCGTAGCACTTCACCCCGCAGCGTGGAGACAGGCACTTTGCTAGTCCTTCAGCCTTGCAGAGTCCCTGCAGCTAGAGCTCAGCCAGGAGCAGGCGTCAAAGCAGAAGGCCTTCCTAAAGCACCCCTTCTCCGAGCAGCCTCCGGAAAGGGCTCATCCCGCTGCGGCTCTGCGCCTTTCTTCGAATGCAGACGCCCGGCACACTTGGCTCAGCGAGAGCTGCGTGGGCAGCTTGGACTCAGCGAAAGCCAAAGGGTGTCCTTGGAGCTCGAGCTTGTTGGGGAGGATGAAAGTTTGGGAAGAAAGTTTCACAGCTATGTAGGCTTGGCAGAAAGATGTGTGAATGTAGAAACTTAGCATGAGGTAGGAATGGAAGGAGGTTTTGATGGAGAGGAAAAGGTGTTCTGCTGAAACACTGATCGCTGACTAAGTGAGAAGGCAAAGGCTGGAAGATGGAGTTGGAAGGAGATTTTCTTTGATGATTAGGACAACGGTATGTGACTCCAAACGAGCACCTGTTTTTCCCCACGTAAATGAGTCTCAAGAAGGGCATAAGGGAATAGAACACATGTTTTGACCAAAAAGAGAGCTCTCGCAGGCAAATAAGAAATGTCGATGGAGCAAGAAGAAGAAGAAGAAGGAAGGAGGGCGGGTCTGAGAATTCTCCGTGGTAAGCTTAAATTGTAAGTTGCTTACTCTTGCGATTGGAGAAGAATGACTAGAATTCGGCAATGGTAGTAGTCATGATAGGCTACAGGCAAATGTCAAGGTATCACTGTGTATGGTGCTTGTTGCTTGTACTGTATTAAGGGACTCAGCAAAGAAACCGATATAATGCCTTGTAACTTGAACAGAAAGCGGCTCCCGGTATGCCTACGAGCTGTAGCTGACAGCTGCAGGGCTGGCTCTGCGTACCCACTGCCTGAAAGGCTGTAAGTTCGCCTATGCAAGAACCAGCTTTCAAGAGAGCCGCCTGAAGTGCAGACAGCCTTCGTGAGCCTTTCTCCTCCAGAGCTGTGGCAAAGAAAGCGTGCACGCTACAGCGTGGGTGCGTGCAGCATGCACGAGCAAAAGCGGCCAAGTCCGGTGCCCTCGCTGGGCTTCCCTTTCGTGCGGACAAGGTGAGGCGAAGAACGAAGCCGCAGAGCAGCGGGCTTGCGTGTGCAGTGCAGCGAGTCGCAGAAGTCCAGCAAGGGCTCGTTCACAAGCCGAGCCGGCTGAGGGCGTCCTCGCTTCTGCGAAAGGGAAGGCGGAGCCGTAGCACTTCACCCCGCAGCGTGGAGACAGGCACTTTGCTAGTCCTTCAGCCTTGCAGAGTCCCTGCAGCTAGAGCTCAGCCAGGAGCAGGCGTCAAAGCAGAAGGCCTTCCTAAAGCACCCCTTCTCCGAGCAGCCTCCGGAAAGGGCTCATCCCGCTGCGGCTCTGCGCCTTTCTTCGAATGCAGACGCCCGGCACACTTGGCTCAGCGAGAGCTGCGTGGGCAGCTTGGACTCAGCGAAAGCCAAAGGGTGTCCTTGGAGCTCGAGCTTGTTGGGGAGGATGAAAGTTTGGGAAGAAAGTTTCACAGCTATGTAGGCTTGGCAGAAAGATGTGTGAATGTAGAAACTTAGCATGAGGTAGGAATGGAAGGAGGTTTTGATGGAGAGGAAAAGGTGTTCTGCTGAAACACTGATCGCTGACTAAGTGAGAAGGCAAAGGCTGGAAGATGGAGTTGGAAGGAGATTTTCTTTGATGATTAGGACAACGGTATGTGACTCCAAACGAGCACCTGTTTTTCCCCACGTAAATGAGTCTCAAGAAGGGCATAAGGGAATAGAACACATGTTTTGACCAAAAAGAGAGCTCTCGCAGGCAAACAAGAAATGTCGATGGAGCAAGAAGAAGAAGAAGAAGGAAGGAGGGCGGGGGGGCGGGGGGGTCTGAGAATTCTCCGTGGTAAGCTTAAATTGTAAGTTGCTTACTCTTGCGATTGGAGGAGAATGACTAGAATTCGGCAATGGTAGTAGTCATGATAGGCTACAGGCAAATGTCAAGGTATCACTGTGTATGGTGCTTGTTGCTTGTACTGTATTAAGGGACTCAGCAAAGAAACCGATATAATGCCTTGTAACTTGAACAGAAAGCGGCTCCCGGTATGCCTACGAGCTGTAGCTGACAGCTGCAGGGCTGGCTCTGCGTACCCACTGCCTGAAAGGCTGTAAGTTCGCCTGTGCAAGAACCAGCTTTCAAGAGAGCCGCCTGAAGTGCAGACAGCCTTCGTGAGCCTTTCTCCTCCAGAGCTGTGGCAAAGAAAGCGTGCACGCTACAGCGTGGGTGCGTGCAGCATGCACGAGCAAAAGCGGCCAAGTCCGGTGCCCTCGCTGGGCTTCCCTTTCGTGCGGACAAGGTGAGGCGAAGAACGAAGCCGCAGAGCAGCGGGCTTGCGTGTGCAGTGCAGCGAGTCGCAGAAGTCCAGCAAGGGCTCGTTCACAAGCCGAGCCGGCTGAGGGCGTCCTCGCTTCTGCGAAAGGGAAGGCGGAGCCGTAGCACTTCACCCCGCAGCGTGGAGACAGGCACTTTGCTAGTCCTTCAGCCTTGCAGAGTCCCTGCAGCTAGAGCTCAGCCAGGAGCAGGCGTCAAAGCAGAAGGCCTTCCTAAAGCACCCCTTCTCCGAGCAGCCTCCGGAAAGGGCTCATCCCGCTGCGGCTCTGCGCCTTTCTTCGAATGCAGACGCCCGGCACACTTGGCTCAGCGAGAGCTGCGTGGGCAGCTTGGACTCAGCGAAAGCCAAAGGGTGTCCTTGGAGCTCGAGCTTGTTGGGGAGGATGAAAGTTTGGGAAGAAAGTTTCACAGCTATGTAGGCTTGGCAGAAAGATGTGTGAATGTAGAAACTTAGCATGAGGTAGGAATGGAAGGAGGTTTTGATGGAGAGGAAAAGGTGTTCTGCTGAAACACTGATCGCTGACTAAGTGAGAAGGCAAAGGCTGGAAGATGGAGTTGGAAGGAGATTTTCTTTGATGATTAGGACAACGGTATGTGACTCCAAACGAGCACCTGTTTTTCCCCACGTAAATGAGTCTCAAGAAGGGCATAAGGGAATAGAACACATGTTTTGACCAAAAAGAGAGCTCTCGCAGGCAAACAAGAAATGTCGATGGAGCAAGAAGAAGAAGAAGAAGGAAGGAGGGCGGGTCTGAGAATTCTCCGTGGTAAGCTTAAATTGTAAGTTGCTTACTCTTGCGATTGGAGAAGAATGACTAGAATTCGGCAATGGTAGTAGTCATGATAGGCTACAGGCAAATGTCAAGGTATCACTGTGTATGGTGCTTGTTGCTTGTACTGTATTAAGGGACTCAGCAAAGAAACCGATATAATGCCTTGTAACTTGAACAGAAAGCGGCTCCCGGTATGCCTACGAGCTGTAGCTGACAGCTGCAGGGCTGGCTCTGCGTACCCACTGCCTGAAAGGCTGTAAGTTCGCCTATGCAAGAACCAGCTTTCAAGAGAGCCGCCTGAAGTGCAGACAGCCTTCGTGAGCCTTTCTCCTCCAGAGCTGTGGCAAAGAAAGCGTGCACGCTACAGCGTGGGTGCGTGCAGCATGCACGAGCAAAAGCGGCCAAGTCCGGTGCCCTCGCTGGGCTTCCCTTTCGTGCGGACAAGGTGAGGCGAAGAACGAAGCCGCAGAGCAGCGGGCTTGCGTGTGCAGTGCAGCGAGTCGCAGAAGTCCAGCAAGGGCTCGTTCACAAGCCGAGCCGGCTGAGGGCGTCCTCGCTTCTGCGAAAGGGAAGGCGGAGCCGAGCACTTCACCCCGCAGCGTGGAGACAGGCACTTTGCTAGTCCTTCAGCCTTGCAGAGTCCCTGCAGCTAGAGCTCAGCCAGGAGCAGGCGTCAAAGCAGAAGGCCTTCCTAAAGCACCCCTTCTCCGAGCAGCCTCCGGAAAGGGCTCATCCCGCTGCGGCTCTGCGCCTTTCTTCGAATGCAGACGCCCGGCACACTTGGCTCAGCGAGAGCTGCGTGGGCAGCTTGGACTCAGCGAAAGCCAAAGGGTGTCCTTGGAGCTCGAGCTTGTTGGGGAGGATGAAAGTTTGGGAAGAAAGTTTCACAGCTATGTAGGCTTGGCAGAAAGATGTGTGAATGTAGAAACTTAGCATGAGGTAGGAATGGAAGGAGGTTTTGATGGAGAGGAAAAGGTGTTCTGCTGAAACACTGATCGCTGACTAAGTGAGAAGGCAAAGGCTGGAAGATGGAGTTGGAAGGAGATTTTCTTTGATGATTAGGACAACGGTATGTGACTCCAAACGAGCACCTGTTTTTCCCCACGTAAATGAGTCTCAAGAAGGGCATAAGGGAATAGAACACATGTTTTGACCAAAAAGAGAGCTCTCGCAGGCAAACAAGAAATGTCGATGGAGCAAGAAGAAGAAGAAGAAGGAAGGAGGGCGGGGGGGCGGGGGGGTCTGAGAATTCTCCGTGGTAAGCTTAAATTGTAAGTTGCTTACTCTTGCGATTGGAGAAGAATGACTAGAATTCGGCAATGGTAGTAGTCATGATAGGCTACAGGCAAATGTCAAGGTATCACTGTGTATGGTGCTTGTTGCTTGTACTGTATTAAGGGACTCAGCAAAGAAACCGATATAATGCCTTGTAACTTGAACAGAAAGCGGCTCCCGGTATGCCTACGAGCTGTAGCTGACAGCTGCAGGGCTGGCTCTGCGTACCCACTGCCTGAAAGGCTGTAAGTTCGCCTGTGCAAGAACCAGCTTTCAAGAGAGCCGCCTGAAGTGCAGACAGCCTTCGTGAGCCTTTCTCCTCCAGAGCTGTGGCAAAGAAAGCGTGCACGCTACAGCGTGGGTGCGTGCAGCATGCACGAGCAAAAGCGGCCAAGTCCGGTGCCCTCGCTGGGCTTCCCTTTCGTGCGGACAAGGTGAGGCGAAGAACGAAGCCGCAGAGCAGCGGGCTTGCGTGTGCAGTGCAGCGAGTCGCAGAAGTCCAGCAAGGGCTCGTTCACAAGCCGAGCCGGCTGAGGGCGTCCTCGCTTCTGCGAAAGGGAAGGCGGAGCCGTAGCACTTCACCCCGCAGCGTGGAGACAGGCACTTTGCTAGTCCTTCAGCCTTGCAGAGTCCCTGCAGCTAGAGCTCAGCCAGGAGCAGGCGTCAAAGCAGAAGGCCTTCCTAAAGCACCCCTTCTCCGAGCAGCCTCCGGAAAGGGCTCATCCCGCTGCGGCTCTGCGCCTTTCTTCGAATGCAGACGCCCAGCACACTTGGCTCAGCGAGAGCTGCGTGGGCAGCTTGGACTCAGCGAAAGCCAAAGGGTGTCCTTGGAGCTCGAGCTTGTTGGGGAGGATGAAAGTTTGGGAAGAAAGTTTCACAGCTATGTAGGCTTGGCAGAAAGATGTGTGAATGTAGAAACTTAGCATGAGGTAGGAATGGAAGGAGGTTTTGATGGAGAGGAAAAGGTGTTCTGCTGAAACACTGATCGCTGACTAAGTGAGAAGGCAAAGGCTGGAAGATGGAGTTGGAAGGAGATTTTCTTTGATGATTAGGACAACGGTATGTGACTCCAAACGAGCACCTGTTTTTCCCCACGTAAATGAGTCTCAAGAAGGGCATAAGGGAATAGAACACATGTTTTGACCAAAAAGAGAGCTCTCGCAGGCAAACAAGAAATGTCGATGGAGCAAGAAGAAGAAGAAGAAGGAAGGAGGGCGGGTCTGAGAATTCTCCGTGGTAAGCTTAAATTGTAAGTTGCTTACTCTTGCGATTGGAGAAGAATGACTAGAATTCGGCAATGGTAGTAGTCATGATAGGCTACAGGCAAATGTCAAGGTATCACTGTGTATGGTGCTTGTTGCTTGTACTGTATTAAGGGACTCAGCAAAGAAACCGATATAATGCCTTGTAACTTGAACAGAAAGCGGCTCCCGGTATGCCTACGAGCTGTAGCTGACAGCTGCAGGGCTGGCTCTGCGTACCCACTGCCTGAAAGGCTGTAAGTTCGCCTGTGCAAGAACCAGCTTTCAAGAGAGCCGCCTGAAGTGCAGACAGCCTTCGTGAGCCTTTCTCCTCCAGAGCTGTGGCAAAGAAAGCGTGCACGCTACAGCGTGGGTGCGTGCAGCATGCACGAGCAAAAGCGGCCAAGTCCGGTGCCCTCGCTGGGCTTCCCTTTCGTGCGGACAAGGTGAGGCGAAGAACGAAGCCGCAGAGCAGCGGGCTTGCGTGTGCAGTGCAGCGAGTCGCAGAAGTCCAGCAAGGGCTCGTTCACAAGCCGAGCCGGCTGAGGGCGTCCTCGCTTCTGCGAAAGGGAAGGCGGAGCCGTAGCACTTCACCCCGCAGCGTGGAGACAGGCACTTTGCTAGTCCTTCAGCCTTGCAGAGTCCCTGCAGCTAGAGCTCAGCCAGGAGCAGGCGTCAAAGCAGAAGGCCTTCCTAAAGCACCCCTTCTCCGAGCAGCCTCCGGAAAGGGCTCATCCCGCTGCGGCTCTGCGCCTTTCTTCGAATGCAGACGCCCGGCACACTTGGCTCAGCGAGAGCTGCGTGGGCAGCTTGGACTCAGCGAAAGCCAAAGGGTGTCCTTGGAGCTCGAGCTTGTTGGGGAGGATGAAAGTTTGGGAAGAAAGTTTCACAGCTATGTAGGCTTGGCAGAAAGATGTGTGAATGTAGAAACTTAGCATGAGGTAGGAATGGAAGGAGGTTTTGATGGAGAGGAAAAGGTGTTCTGCTGAAACACTGATCGCTGACTAAGTGAGAAGGCAAAGGCTGGAAGATGGAGTTGGAAGGAGATTTTCTTTGATGATTAGGACAACGGTATGTGACTCCAAACGAGCACCTGTTTTTCCCCACGTAAATGAGTCTCAAGAAGGGCATAAGGGAATAGAACACATGTTTTGACCAAAAAGAGAGCTCTCGCAGGCAAACAAGAAATGTCGATGGAGCAAGAAGAAGAAGAAGAAGGAAGGAGGGCGGGTCTGAGAATTCTCCGTGGTAAGCTTAAATTGTAAGTTGCTTACTCTTGCGATTGGAGAAGAATGACTAGAATTCGGCAATGGTAGTAGTCATGATAGGCTACAGGCAAATGTCAAGGTATCACTGTGTATGGTGCTTGTTGCTTGTACTGTATTAAGGGACTCAGCAAAGAAACCGATATAATGCCTTGTAACTTGAACAGAAAGCGGCTCCCGGTATGCCTACGAGCTGTAGCTGACAGCTGCAGGGCTGGCTCTGCGTACCCACTGCCTGAAAGGCTGTAAGTTCGCCTATGCAAGAACCAGCTTTCAAGAGAGCCGCCTGAAGTGCAGACAGCCTTCGTGAGCCTTTCTCCTCCAGAGCTGTGGCAAAGAAAGCGTGCACGCTACAGCGTGGGTGCGTGCAGCATGCACGAGCAAAAGCGGCCAAGTCCGGTGCCCTCGCTGGGCTTCCCTTTCGTGCGGACAAGGTGAGGCGAAGAACGAAGCCGCAGAGCAGCGGGCTTGCGTGTGCAGTGCAGCGAGTCGCAGAAGTCCAGCAAGGGCTCGTTCACAAGCCGAGCCGGCTGAGGGCGTCCTCGCTTCTGCGAAAGGGAAGGCGGAGCCGTAGCACTTCACCCCGCAGCGTGGAGACAGGCACTTTGCTAGTCCTTCAGCCTTGCAGAGTCCCTGCAGCTAGAGCTCAGCCAGGAGCAGGCGTCAAAGCAGAAGGCCTTCCTAAAGCACCCCTTCTCCGAGCAGCCTCCGGAAAGGGCTCATCCCGCTGCGGCTCTGCGCCTTTCTTCGAATGCAGACGCCCGGCACACTTGGCTCAGCGAGAGCTGCGTGGGCAGCTTGGACTCAGCGAAAGCCAAAGGGTGTCCTTGGAGCTCGAGCTTGTTGGGGAGGATGAAAGTTTGGGAAGAAAGTTTCACAGCTATGTAGGCTTGGCAGAAAGATGTGTGAATGTAGAAACTTAGCATGAGGTAGGAATGGAAGGAGGTTTTGATGGAGAGGAAAAGGTGTTCTGCTGAAACACTGATCGCTGACTAAGTGAGAAGGCAAAGGCTGGAAGATGGAGTTGGAAGGAGATTTTCTTTGATGATTAGGACAACGGTATGTGACTCCAAACGAGCACCTGTTTTTCCCCACGTAAATGAGTCTCAAGAAGGGCATAAGGGAATAGAACACATGTTTTGACCAAAAAGAGAGCTCTCGCAGGCAAACAAGAAATGTCGATGGAGCAAGAAGAAGAAGAAGAAGGAAGGAGGGCGGGGGGGCGGGGGGGTCTGAGAATTCTCCGTGGTAAGCTTAAATTGTAAGTTGCTTACTCTTGCGATTGGAGAAGAATGACTAGAATTCGGCAATGGTAGTAGTCATGATAGGCTACAGGCAAATGTCAAGGTATCACTGTGTATGGTGCTTGTTGCTTGTACTGTATTAAGGGACTCAGCAAAGAAACCGATATAATGCCTTGTAACTTGAACAGAAAGCGGCTCCCGGTATGCCTACGAGCTGTAGCTGACAGCTGCAGGGCTGGCTCTGCGTACCCACTGCCTGAAAGGCTGTAAGTTCGCCTGTGCAAGAACCAGCTTTCAAGAGAGCCGCCTGAAGTGCAGACAGCCTTCGTGAGCCTTTCTCCTCCAGAGCTGTGGCAAAGAAAGCGTGCACGCTACAGCGTGGGTGCGTGCAGCATGCACGAGCAAAAGCGGCCAAGTCCGGTGCCCTCGCTGGGCTTCCCTTTCGTGCGGACAAGGTGAGGCGAAGAACGAAGCCGCAGAGCAGCGGGCTTGCGTGTGCAGTGCAGCGAGTCGCAGAAGTCCAGCAAGGGCTCGTTCACAAGCCGAGCCGGCTGAGGGCGTCCTCGCTTCTGCGAAAGGGAAGGCGGAGCCGTAGCACTTCACCCCGCAGCGTGGAGACAGGCACTTTGCTAGTCCTTCAGCCTTGCAGAGTCCCTGCAGCTAGAGCTCAGCCAGGAGCAGGCGTCAAAGCAGAAGGCCTTCCTAAAGCACCCCTTCTCCGAGCAGCCTCCGGAAAGGGCTCATCCCGCTGCGGCTCTGCGCCTTTCTTCGAATGCAGACGCCCGGCACACTTGGCTCAGCGAGAGCTGCGTGGGCAGCTTGGACTCAGCGAAAGCCAAAGGGTGTCCTTGGAGCTCGAGCTTGTTGGGGAGGATGAAAGTTTGGGAAGAAAGTTTCACAGCTATGTAGGCTTGGCAGAAAGATGTGTGAATGTAGAAACTTAGCATGAGGTAGGAATGGAAGGAGGTTTTGATGGAGAGGAAAAGGTGTTCTGCTGAAACACTGATCGCTGACTAAGTGAGAAGGCAAAGGCTGGAAGATGGAGTTGGAAGGAGATTTTCTTTGATGATTAGGACAACGGTATGTGACTCCAAACGAGCACCTGTTTTTCCCCACGTAAATGAGTCTCAAGAAGGGCATAAGGGAATAGAACACATGTTTTGACCAAAAAGAGAGCTCTCGCAGGCAAACAAGAAATGTCGATGGAGCAAGAAGAAGAAGAAGAAGGAAGGAGGGGGGGTCTGAGAATTCTCCGTGGTAAGCTTAAATTGTAAGTTGCTTACTCTTGCGATTGGAGAAGAATGACTAGAATTCGGCAATGGTAGTAGTCATGATAGGCTACAGGCAAATGTCAAGGTATCACTGTGTATGGTGCTTGTTGCTTGTACTGTATTAAGGGACTCAGCAAAGAAACCGATATAATGCCTTGTAACTTGAACAGAAAGCGGCTCCCGGTATGCCTACGAGCTGTAGCTGACAGCTGCAGGGCTGGCTCTGCGTACCCACTGCCTGAAAGGCTGTAAGTTCGCCTGTGCAAGAACCAGCTTTCAAGAGAGCCGCCTGAAGTGCAGACAGCCTTCGTGAGCCTTTCTCCTCCAGAGCTGTGGCAAAGAAAGCGTGCACGCTACAGCGTGGGTGCGTGCAGCATGCACGAGCAAAAGCGGCCAAGTCCGGTGCCCTCGCTGGGCTTCCCTTTCGTGCGGACAAGGTGAGGCGAAGAACGAAGCCGCAGAGCAGCGGGCTTGCGTGTGCAGTGCAGCGAGTCGCAGAAGTCCAGCAAGGGCTCGTTCACAAGCCGAGCCGGCTGAGGGCGTCCTCGCTTCTGCGAAAGGGAAGGCGGAGCCGTAGCACTTCACCCCGCAGCGTGGAGACAGGCACTTTGCTAGTCCTTCAGCCTTGCAGAGTCCCTGCAGCTAGAGCTCAGCCAGGAGCAGGCGTCAAAGCAGAAGGCCTTCCTAAAGCACCCCTTCTCCGAGCAGCCTCCGGAAAGGGCTCATCCCGCTGCGGCTCTGCGCCTTTCTTCGAATGCAGACGCCCGGCACACTTGGCTCAGCGAGAGCTGCGTGGGCAGCTTGGACTCAGCGAAAGCCAAAGGGTGTCCTTGGAGCTCGAGCTTGTTGGGGAGGATGAAAGTTTGGGAAGAAAGTTTCACAGCTATGTAGGCTTGGCAGAAAGATGTGTGAATGTAGAAACTTAGCATGAGGTAGGAATGGAAGGAGGTTTTGATGGAGAGGAAAAGGTGTTCTGCTGAAACACTGATCGCTGACTAAGTGAGAAGGCAAAGGCTGGAAGATGGAGTTGGAAGGAGATTTTCTTTGATGATTAGGACAACGGTATGTGACTCCAAACGAGCACCTGTTTTTCCCCACGTAAATGAGTCTCAAGAAGGGCATAAGGGAATAGAACACATGTTTTGACCAAAAAGAGAGCTCTCGCAGGCAAACAAGAAATGTCGATGGAGCAAGAAGAAGAAGAAGAAGGAAGGAGGGCGGGGGGGGGGGGGTCTGAGAATTCTCCGTGGTAAGCTTAAATTGTAAGTTGCTTACTCTTGCGATTGGAGAAGAATGACTAGAATTCGGCAATGGTAGTAGTCATGATAGGCTACAGGCAAATGTCAAGGTATCACTGTGTATGGTGCTTGTTGCTTGTACTGTATTAAGGGACTCAGCAAAGAAACCGATATAATGCCTTGTAACTTGAACAGAAAGCGGCTCCCGGTATGCCTACGAGCTGTAGCTGACAGCTGCAGGGCTGGCTCTGCGTACCCACTGCCTGAAAGGCTGTAAGTTCGCCTGTGCAAGAACCAGCTTTCAAGAGAGCCGCCTGAAGTGCAGACAGCCTTCGTGAGCCTTTCTCCTCCAGAGCTGTGGCAAAGAAAGCGTGCACGCTACAGCGTGGGTGCGTGCAGCATGCACGAGCAAAAGCGGCCAAGTCCGGTGCCCTCGCTGGGCTTCCCTTTCGTGCGGACAAGGTGAGGCGAAGAACGAAGCCGCAGAGCAGCGGGCTTGCGTGTGCAGTGCAGCGAGTCGCAGAAGTCCAGCAAGGGCTCGTTCACAAGCCGAGCCGGCTGAGGGCGTCCTCGCTTCTGCGAAAGGGAAGGCGGAGCCGTAGCACTTCACCCCGCAGCGTGGAGACAGGCACTTTGCTAGTCCTTCAGCCTTGCAGAGTCCCTGCAGCTAGAGCTCAGCCAGGAGCAGGCGTCAAAGCAGAAGGCCTTCCTAAAGCACCCCTTCTCCGAGCAGCCTCCGGAAAGGGCTCATCCCGCTGCGGCTCTGCGCCTTTCTTCGAATGCAGACGCCCAGCACACTTGGCTCAGCGAGAGCTGCGTGGGCAGCTTGGACTCAGCGAAAGCCAAAGGGTGTCCTTGGAGCTCGAGCTTGTTGGGGAGGATGAAAGTTTGGGAAGAAAGTTTCACAGCTATGTAGGCTTGGCAGAAAGATGTGTGAATGTAGAAACTTAGCATGAGGTAGGAATGGAAGGAGGTTTTGATGGAGAGGAAAAGGTGTTCTGCTGAAACACTGATCGCTGACTAAGTGAGAAGGCAAAGGCTGGAAGATGGAGTTGGAAGGAGATTTTCTTTGATGATTAGGACAACGGTATGTGACTCCAAACGAGCACCTGTTTTTCCCCACGTAAATGAGTCTCAAGAAGGGCATAAGGGAATAGAACACATGTTTTGACCAAAAAGAGAGCTCTCGCAGGCAAACAAGAAATGTCGATGGAGCAAGAAGAAGAAGAAGAAGGAAGGAGGGCGGGTCTGAGAATTCTCCGTGGTAAGCTTAAATTGTAAGTTGCTTACTCTTGCGATTGGAGAAGAATGACTAGAATTCGGCAATGGTAGTAGTCATGATAGGCTACAGGCAAATGTCAAGGTATCACTGTGTATGGTGCTTGTTGCTTGTACTGTATTAAGGGACTCAGCAAAGAAACCGATATAATGCCTTGTAACTTGAACAGAAAGCGGCTCCCGGTATGCCTACGAGCTGTAGCTGACAGCTGCAGGGCTGGCTCTGCGTACCCACTGCCTGAAAGGCTGTAAGTTCGCCTGTGCAAGAACCAGCTTTCAAGAGAGCCGCCTGAAGTGCAGACAGCCTTCGTGAGCCTTTCTCCTCCAGAGCTGTGGCAAAGAAAGCGTGCACGCTACAGCGTGGGTGCGTGCAGCATGCACGAGCAAAAGCGGCCAAGTCCGGTGCCCTCGCTGGGCTTCCCTTTCGTGCGGACAAGGTGAGGCGAAGAACGAAGCCGCAGAGCAGCGGGCTTGCGTGTGCAGTGCAGCGAGTCGCAGAAGTCCAGCAAGGGCTCGTTCACAAGCCGAGCCGGCTGAGGGCGTCCTCGCTTCTGCGAAAGGGAAGGCGGAGCCGTAGCACTTCACCCCGCAGCGTGGAGACAGGCACTTTGCTAGTCCTTCAGCCTTGCAGAGTCCCTGCAGCTAGAGCTCAGCCAGGAGCAGGCGTCAAAGCAGAAGGCCTTCCTAAAGCACCCCTTCTCCGAGCAGCCTCCGGAAAGGGCTCATCCCGCTGCGGCTCTGCGCCTTTCTTCGAATGCAGACGCCCGGCACACTTGGCTCAGCGAGAGCTGCGTGGGCAGCTTGGACTCAGCGAAAGCCAAAGGGTGTCCTTGGAGCTCGAGCTTGTTGGGGAGGATGAAAGTTTGGGAAGAAAGTTTCACAGCTATGTAGGCTTGGCAGAAAGATGTGTGAATGTAGAAACTTAGCATGAGGTAGGAATGGAAGGAGGTTTTGATGGAGAGGAAAAGGTGTTCTGCTGAAACACTGATCGCTGACTAAGTGAGAAGGCAAAGGCTGGAAGATGGAGTTGGAAGGAGATTTTCTTTGATGATTAGGACAACGGTATGTGACTCCAAACGAGCACCTGTTTTTCCCCACGTAAATGAGTCTCAAGAAGGGCATAAGGGAATAGAACACATGTTTTGACCAAAAAGAGAGCTCTCGCAGGCAAACAAGAAATGTCGATGGAGCAAGAAGAAGAAGAAGGAAGGAGGAAGGAGGGGGGGTCTGAGAATTCTCCGTGGTAAGCTTAAATTGTAAGTTGCTTACTCTTGCGATTGGAGAAGAATGACTAGAATTCGGCAATGGTAGTAGTCATGATAGGCTACAGGCAAATGTCAAGGTATCACTGTGTATGGTGCTTGTTGCTTGTACTGTATTAAGGGACTCAGCAAAGAAACCGATATAATGCCTTGTAACTTGAACAGAAAGCGGCTCCCGGTATGCCTACGAGCTGTAGCTGACAGCTGCAGGGCTGGCTCTGCGTACCCACTGCCTGAAAGGCTGTAAGTTCGCCTGTGCAAGAACCAGCTTTCAAGAGAGCCGCCTGAAGTGCAGACAGCCTTCGTGAGCCTTTCTCCTCCAGAGCTGTGGCAAAGAAAGCGTGCACGCTACAGCGTGGGTGCGTGCAGCATGCACGAGCAAAAGCGGCCAAGTCCGGTGCCCTCGCTGGGCTTCCCTTTCGTGCGGACAAGGTGAGGCGAAGAACGAAGCCGCAGAGCAGCGGGCTTGCGTGTGCAGTGCAGCGAGTCGCAGAAGTCCAGCAAGGGCTCGTTCACAAGCCGAGCCGGCTGAGGGCGTCCTCGCTTCTGCGAAAGGGAAGGCGGAGCCGTAGCACTTCACCCCGCAGCGTGGAGACAGGCACTTTGCTAGTCCTTCAGCCTTGCAGAGTCCCTGCAGCTAGAGCTCAGCCAGGAGCAGGCGTCAAAGCAGAAGGCCTTCCTAAAGCACCCCTTCTCCGAGCAGCCTCCGGAAAGGGCTCATCCCGCTGCGGCTCTGCGCCTTTCTTCGAATGCAGACGCCCGGCACACTTGGCTCAGCGAGAGCTGCGTGGGCAGCTTGGACTCAGCGAAAGCCAAAGGGTGTCCTTGGAGCTCGAGCTTGTTGGGGAGGATGAAAGTTTGGGAAGAAAGTTTCACAGCTATGTAGGCTTGGCAGAAAGATGTGTGAATGTAGAAACTTAGCATGAGGTAGGAATGGAAGGAGGTTTTGATGGAGAGGAAAAGGTGTTCTGCTGAAACACTGATCGCTGACTAAGTGAGAAGGCAAAGGCTGGAAGATGGAGTTGGAAGGAGATTTTCTTTGATGATTAGGACAACGGTATGTGACTCCAAACGAGCACCTGTTTTTCCCCACGTAAATGAGTCTCAAGAAGGGCATAAGGGAATAGAACACATGTTTTGACCAAAAAGAGAGCTCTCGCAGGCAAACAAGAAATGTCGATGGAGCAAGAAGAAGAAGAAGGAAGGAGGAAGGAGGGGGGGTCTGAGAATTCTCCGTGGTAAGCTTAAATTGTAAGTTGCTTACTCTTGCGATTGGAGAAGAATGACTAGAATTCGGCAATGGTAGTAGTCATGATAGGCTACAGGCAAATGTCAAGGTATCACTGTGTATGGTGCTTGTTGCTTGTACTGTATTAAGGGACTCAGCAAAGAAACCGATATAATGCCTTGTAACTTGAACAGAAAGCGGCTCCCGGTATGCCTACGAGCTGTAGCTGACAGCTGCAGGGCTGGCTCTGCGTACCCACTGCCTGAAAGGCTGTAAGTTCGCCTGTGCAAGAACCAGCTTTCAAGAGAGCCGCCTGAAGTGCAGACAGCCTTCGTGAGCCTTTCTCCTCCAGAGCTGTGGCAAAGAAAGCGTGCACGCTACAGCGTGGGTGCGTGCAGCATGCACGAGCAAAAGCGGCCAAGTCCGGTGCCCTCGCTGGGCTTCCCTTTCGTGCGGACAAGGTGAGGCGAAGAACGAAGCCGCAGAGCAGCGGGCTTGCGTGTGCAGTGCAGCGAGTCGCAGAAGTCCAGCAAGGGCTCGTTCACAAGCCGAGCCGGCTGAGGGCGTCCTCGCTTCTGCGAAAGGGAAGGCGGAGCCGTAGCACTTCACCCCGCAGCGTGGAGACAGGCACTTTGCTAGTCCTTCAGCCTTGCAGAGTCCCTGCAGCTAGAGCTCAGCCAGGAGCAGGCGTCAAAGCAGAAGGCCTTCCTAAAGCACCCCTTCTCCGAGCAGCCTCCGGAAAGGGCTCATCCCGCTGCGGCTCTGCGCCTTTCTTCGAATGCAGACGCCCAGCACACTTGGCTCAGCGAGAGCTGCGTGGGCAGCTTGGACTCAGCGAAAGCCAAAGGGTGTCCTTGGAGCTCGAGCTTGTTGGGGAGGATGAAAGTTTGGGAAGAAAGTTTCACAGCTATGTAGGCTTGGCAGAAAGATGTGTGAATGTAGAAACTTAGCATGAGGTAGGAATGGAAGGAGGTTTTGATGGAGAGGAAAAGGTGTTCTGCTGAAACACTGATCGCTGACTAAGTGAGAAGGCAAAGGCTGGAAGATGGAGTTGGAAGGAGATTTTCTTTGATGATTAGGACAACGGTATGTGACTCCAAACGAGCACCTGTTTTTCCCCACGTAAATGAGTCTCAAGAAGGGCATAAGGGAATAGAACACATGTTTTGACCAAAAAGAGAGCTCTCGCAGGCAAACAAGAAATGTCGATGGAGCAAGAAGAAGAAGAAGAAGGAAGGAGGGCGGGTCTGAGAATTCTCCGTGGTAAGCTTAAATTGTAAGTTGCTTACTCTTGCGATTGGAGAAGAATGACTAGAATTCGGCAATGGTAGTAGTCATGATAGGCTACAGGCAAATGTCAAGGTATCACTGTGTATGGTGCTTGTTGCTTGTACTGTATTAAGGGACTCAGCAAAGAAACCGATATAATGCCTTGTAACTTGAACAGAAAGCGGCTCCCGGTATGCCTACGAGCTGTAGCTGACAGCTGCAGGGCTGGCTCTGCGTACCCACTGCCTGAAAGGCTGTAAGTTCGCCTATGCAAGAACCAGCTTTCAAGAGAGCCGCCTGAAGTGCAGACAGCCTTCGTGAGCCTTTCTCCTCCAGAGCTGTGGCAAAGAAAGCGTGCACGCTACAGCGTGGGTGCGTGCAGCATGCACGAGCAAAAGCGGCCAAGTCCGGTGCCCTCGCTGGGCTTCCCTTTCGTGCGGACAAGGTGAGGCGAAGAACGAAGCCGCAGAGCAGCGGGCTTGCGTGTGCAGTGCAGCGAGTCGCAGAAGTCCAGCAAGGGCTCGTTCACAAGCCGAGCCGGCTGAGGGCGTCCTCGCTTCTGCGAAAGGGAAGGCGGAGCCGTAGCACTTCACCCCGCAGCGTGGAGACAGGCACTTTGCTAGTCCTTCAGCCTTGCAGAGTCCCTGCAGCTAGAGCTCAGCCAGGAGCAGGCGTCAAAGCAGAAGGCCTTCCTAAAGCACCCCTTCTCCGAGCAGCCTCCGGAAAGGGCTCATCCCGCTGCGGCTCTGCGCCTTTCTTCGAATGCAGACGCCCGGCACACTTGGCTCAGCGAGAGCTGCGTGGGCAGCTTGGACTCAGCGAAAGCCAAAGGGTGTCCTTGGAGCTCGAGCTTGTTGGGGAGGATGAAAGTTTGGGAAGAAAGTTTCACAGCTATGTAGGCTTGGCAGAAAGATGTGTGAATGTAGAAACTTAGCATGAGGTAGGAATGGAAGGAGGTTTTGATGGAGAGGAAAAGGTGTTCTGCTGAAACACTGATCGCTGACTAAGTGAGAAGGCAAAGGCTGGAAGATGGAGTTGGAAGGAGATTTTCTTTGATGATTAGGACAACGGTATGTGACTCCAAACGAGCACCTGTTTTTCCCCACGTAAATGAGTCTCAAGAAGGGCATAAGGGAATAGAACACATGTTTTGACCAAAAAGAGAGCTCTCGCAGGCAAACAAGAAATGTCGATGGAGCAAGAAGAAGAAGAAGAAGGAAGGAGGGCGGGGGGGGGGGGGGTCTGAGAATTCTCCGTGGTAAGCTTAAATTGTAAGTTGCTTACTCTTGCGATTGGAGAAGAATGACTAGAATTCGGCAATGGTAGTAGTCATGATAGGCTACAGGCAAATGTCAAGGTATCACTGTGTATGGTGCTTGTTGCTTGTACTGTATTAAGGGACTCAGCAAAGAAACCGATATAATGCCTTGTAACTTGAACAGAAAGCGGCTCCCGGTATGCCTACGAGCTGTAGCTGACAGCTGCAGGGCTGGCTCTGCGTACCCACTGCCTGAAAGGCTGTAAGTTCGCCTGTGCAAGAACCAGCTTTCAAGAGAGCCGCCTGAAGTGCAGACAGCCTTCGTGAGCCTTTCTCCTCCAGAGCTGTGGCAAAGAAAGCGTGCACGCTACAGCGTGGGTGCGTGCAGCATGCACGAGCAAAAGCGGCCAAGTCCGGTGCCCTCGCTGGGCTTCCCTTTCGTGCGGACAAGGTGAGGCGAAGAACGAAGCCGCAGAGCAGCGGGCTTGCGTGTGCAGTGCAGCGAGTCGCAGAAGTCCAGCAAGGGCTCGTTCACAAGCCGAGCCGGCTGAGGGCGTCCTCGCTTCTGCGAAAGGGAAGGCGGAGCCGTAGCACTTCACCCCGCAGCGTGGAGACAGGCACTTTGCTAGTCCTTCAGCCTTGCAGAGTCCCTGCAGCTAGAGCTCAGCCAGGAGCAGGCGTCAAAGCAGAAGGCCTTCCTAAAGCACCCCTTCTCCGAGCAGCCTCCGGAAAGGGCTCATCCCGCTGCGGCTCTGCGCCTTTCTTCGAATGCAGACGCCCGGCACACTTGGCTCAGCGAGAGCTGCGTGGGCAGCTTGGACTCAGCGAAAGCCAAAGGGTGTCCTTGGAGCTCGAGCTTGTTGGGGAGGATGAAAGTTTGGGAAGAAAGTTTCACAGCTATGTAGGCTTGGCAGAAAGATGTGTGAATGTAGAAACTTAGCATGAGGTAGGAATGGAAGGAGGTTTTGATGGAGAGGAAAAGGTGTTCTGCTGAAACACTGATCGCTGACTAAGTGAGAAGGCAAAGGCTGGAAGATGGAGTTGGAAGGAGATTTTCTTTGATGATTAGGACAACGGTATGTGACTCCAAACGAGCACCTGTTTTTCCCCACGTAAATGAGTCTCAAGAAGGGCATAAGGGAATAGAACACATGTTTTGACCAAAAAGAGAGCTCTCGCAGGCAAACAAGAAATGTCGATGGAGCAAGAAGAAGAAGAAGAAGGAAGGAGGGGGGGTCTGAGAATTCTCCGTGGTAAGCTTAAATTGTAAGTTGCTTACTCTTGCGATTGGAGAAGAATGACTAGAATTCGGCAATGGTAGTAGTCATGATAGGCTACAGGCAAATGTCAAGGTATCACTGTGTATGGTGCTTGTTGCTTGTACTGTATTAAGGGACTCAGCAAAGAAACCGATATAATGCCTTGTAACTTGAACAGAAAGCGGCTCCCGGTATGCCTACGAGCTGTAGCTGACAGCTGCAGGGCTGGCTCTGCGTACCCACTGCCTGAAAGGCTGTAAGTTCGCCTGTGCAAGAACCAGCTTTCAAGAGAGCCGCCTGAAGTGCAGACAGCCTTCGTGAGCCTTTCTCCTCCAGAGCTGTGGCAAAGAAAGCGTGCACGCTACAGCGTGGGTGCGTGCAGCATGCACGAGCAAAAGCGGCCAAGTCCGGTGCCCTCGCTGGGCTTCCCTTTCGTGCGGACAAGGTGAGGCGAAGAACGAAGCCGCAGAGCAGCGGGCTTGCGTGTGCAGTGCAGCGAGTCGCAGAAGTCCAGCAAGGGCTCGTTCACAAGCCGAGCCGGCTGAGGGCGTCCTCGCTTCTGCGAAAGGGAAGGCGGAGCCGTAGCACTTCACCCCGCAGCGTGGAGACAGGCACTTTGCTAGTCCTTCAGCCTTGCAGAGTCCCTGCAGCTAGAGCTCAGCCAGGAGCAGGCGTCAAAGCAGAAGGCCTTCCTAAAGCACCCCTTCTCCGAGCAGCCTCCGGAAAGGGCTCATCCCGCTGCGGCTCTGCGCCTTTCTTCGAATGCAGACGCCCGGCACACTTGGCTCAGCGAGAGCTGCGTGGGCAGCTTGGACTCAGCGAAAGCCAAAGGGTGTCCTTGGAGCTCGAGCTTGTTGGGGAGGATGAAAGTTTGGGAAGAAAGTTTCACAGCTATGTAGGCTTGGCAGAAAGATGTGTGAATGTAGAAACTTAGCATGAGGTAGGAATGGAAGGAGGTTTTGATGGAGAGGAAAAGGTGTTCTGCTGAAACACTGATCGCTGACTAAGTGAGAAGGCAAAGGCTGGAAGATGGAGTTGGAAGGAGATTTTCTTTGATGATTAGGACAACGGTATGTGACTCCAAACGAGCACCTGTTTTTCCCCACGTAAATGAGTCTCAAGAAGGGCATAAGGGAATAGAACACATGTTTTGACCAAAAAGAGAGCTCTCGCAGGCAAACAAGAAATGTCGATGGAGCAAGAAGAAGAAGAAGAAGGAAGGAGGGGGGGTCTGAGAATTCTCCGTGGTAAGCTTAAATTGTAAGTTGCTTACTCTTGCGATTGGAGAAGAATGACTAGAATTCGGCAATGGTAGTAGTCATGATAGGCTACAGGCAAATGTCAAGGTATCACTGTGTATGGTGCTTGTTGCTTGTACTGTATTAAGGGACTCAGCAAAGAAACCGATATAATGCCTTGTAACTTGAACAGAAAGCGGCTCCCGGTATGCCTACGAGCTGTAGCTGACAGCTGCAGGGCTGGCTCTGCGTACCCACTGCCTGAAAGGCTGTAAGTTCGCCTGTGCAAGAACCAGCTTTCAAGAGAGCCGCCTGAAGTGCAGACAGCCTTCGTGAGCCTTTCTCCTCCAGAGCTGTGGCAAAGAAAGCGTGCACGCTACAGCGTGGGTGCGTGCAGCATGCACGAGCAAAAGCGGCCAAGTCCGGTGCCCTCGCTGGGCTTCCCTTTCGTGCGGACAAGGTGAGGCGAAGAACGAAGCCGCAGAGCAGCGGGCTTGCGTGTGCAGTGCAGCGAGTCGCAGAAGTCCAGCAAGGGCTCGTTCACAAGCCGAGCCGGCTGAGGGCGTCCTCGCTTCTGCGAAAGGGAAGGCGGAGCCGTAGCACTTCACCCCGCAGCGTGGAGACAGGCACTTTGCTAGTCCTTCAGCCTTGCAGAGTCCCTGCAGCTAGAGCTCAGCCAGGAGCAGGCGTCAAAGCAGAAGGCCTTCCTAAAGCACCCCTTCTCCGAGCAGCCTCCGGAAAGGGCTCATCCCGCTGCGGCTCTGCGCCTTTCTTCGAATGCAGACGCCCGGCACACTTGGCTCAGCGAGAGCTGCGTGGGCAGCTTGGACTCAGCGAAAGCCAAAGGGTGTCCTTGGAGCTCGAGCTTGTTGGGGAGGATGAAAGTTTGGGAAGAAAGTTTCACAGCTATGTAGGCTTGGCAGAAAGATGTGTGAATGTAGAAACTTAGCATGAGGTAGGAATGGAAGGAGGTTTTGATGGAGAGGAAAAGGTGTTCTGCTGAAACACTGATCGCTGACTAAGTGAGAAGGCAAAGGCTGGAAGATGGAGTTGGAAGGAGATTTTCTTTGATGATTAGGACAACGGTATGTGACTCCAAACGAGCACCTGTTTTTCCCACGTAAATGAGTCTCAAGAAGGGCATAAGGGAATAGAACACATGTTTTGACCAAAAAGAGAGCTCTCGCAGGCAAACAAGAAATGTCGATGGAGCAAGAAGAAGAAGAAGAAGGAAGGAGGGCGGGGGGGGGGGGGTCTGAGAATTCTCCGTGGTAAGCTTAAATTGTAAGTTGCTTACTCTTGCGATTGGAGAAGAATGACTAGAATTCGGCAATGGTAGTAGTCATGATAGGCTACAGGCAAATGTCAAGGTATCACTGTGTATGGTGCTTGTTGCTTGTACTGTATTAAGGGACTCAGCAAAGAAACCGATATAATGCCTTGTAACTTGAACAGAAAGCGGCTCCCGGTATGCCTACGAGCTGTAGCTGACAGCTGCAGGGCTGGCTCTGCGTACCCACTGCCTGAAAGGCTGTAAGTTCGCCTGTGCAAGAACCAGCTTTCAAGAGAGCCGCCTGAAGTGCAGACAGCCTTCGTGAGCCTTTCTCCTCCAGAGCTGTGGCAAAGAAAGCGTGCACGCTACAGCGTGGGTGCGTGCAGCATGCACGAGCAAAAGCGGCCAAGTCCGGTGCCCTCGCTGGGCTTCCCTTTCGTGCGGACAAGGTGAGGCGAAGAACGAAGCCGCAGAGCAGCGGGCTTGCGTGTGCAGTGCAGCGAGTCGCAGAAGTCCAGCAAGGGCTCGTTCACAAGCCGAGCCGGCTGAGGGCGTCCTCGCTTCTGCGAAAGGGAAGGCGGAGCCGTAGCACTTCACCCCGCAGCGTGGAGACAGGCACTTTGCTAGTCCTTCAGCCTTGCAGAGTCCCTGCAGCTAGAGCTCAGCCAGGAGCAGGCGTCAAAGCAGAAGGCCTTCCTAAAGCACCCCTTCTCCGAGCAGCCTCCGGAAAGGGCTCATCCCGCTGCGGCTCTGCGCCTTTCTTCGAATGCAGACGCCCAGCACACTTGGCTCAGCGAGAGCTGCGTGGGCAGCTTGGACTCAGCGAAAGCCAAAGGGTGTCCTTGGAGCTCGAGCTTGTTGGGGAGGATGAAAGTTTGGGAAGAAAGTTTCACAGCTATGTAGGCTTGGCAGAAAGATGTGTGAATGTAGAAACTTAGCATGAGGTAGGAATGGAAGGAGGTTTTGATGGAGAGGAAAAGGTGTTCTGCTGAAACACTGATCGCTGACTAAGTGAGAAGGCAAAGGCTGGAAGATGGAGTTGGAAGGAGATTTTCTTTGATGATTAGGACAACGGTATGTGACTCCAAACGAGCACCTGTTTTTCCCCACGTAAATGAGTCTCAAGAAGGGCATAAGGGAATAGAACACATGTTTTGACCAAAAAGAGAGCTCTCGCAGGCAAACAAGAAATGTCGATGGAGCAAGAAGAAGAAGAAGAAGGAAGGAGGGCGGGTCTGAGAATTCTCCGTGGTAAGCTTAAATTGTAAGTTGCTTACTCTTGCGATTGGAGAAGAATGACTAGAATTCGGCAATGGTAGTAGTCATGATAGGCTACAGGCAAATGTCAAGGTATCACTGTGTATGGTGCTTGTTGCTTGTACTGTATTAAGGGACTCAGCAAAGAAACCGATATAATGCCTTGTAACTTGAACAGAAAGCGGCTCCCGGTATGCCTACGAGCTGTAGCTGACAGCTGCAGGGCTGGCTCTGCGTACCCACTGCCTGAAAGGCTGTAAGTTCGCCTGTGCAAGAACCAGCTTTCAAGAGAGCCGCCTGAAGTGCAGACAGCCTTCGTGAGCCTTTCTCCTCCAGAGCTGTGGCAAAGAAAGCGTGCACGCTACAGCGTGGGTGCGTGCAGCATGCACGAGCAAAAGCGGCCAAGTCCGGTGCCCTCGCTGGGCTTCCCTTTCGTGCGGACAAGGTGAGGCGAAGAACGAAGCCGCAGAGCAGCGGGCTTGCGTGTGCAGTGCAGCGAGTCGCAGAAGTCCAGCAAGGGCTCGTTCACAAGCCGAGCCGGCTGAGGGCGTCCTCGCTTCTGCGAAAGGGAAGGCGGAGCCGTAGCACTTCACCCCGCAGCGTGGAGACAGGCACTTTGCTAGTCCTTCAGCCTTGCAGAGTCCCTGCAGCTAGAGCTCAGCCAGGAGCAGGCGTCAAAGCAGAAGGCCTTCCTAAAGCACCCCTTCTCCGAGCAGCCTCCGGAAAGGGCTCATCCCGCTGCGGCTCTGCGCCTTTCTTCGAATGCAGACGCCCGGCACACTTGGCTCAGCGAGAGCTGCGTGGGCAGCTTGGACTCAGCGAAAGCCAAAGGGTGTCCTTGGAGCTCGAGCTTGTTGGGGAGGATGAAAGTTTGGGAAGAAAGTTTCACAGCTATGTAGGCTTGGCAGAAAGATGTGTGAATGTAGAAACTTAGCATGAGGTAGGAATGGAAGGAGGTTTTGATGGAGAGGAAAAGGTGTTCTGCTGAAACACTGATCGCTGACTAAGTGAGAAGGCAAAGGCTGGAAGATGGAGTTGGAAGGAGATTTTCTTTGATGATTAGGACAACGGTATGTGACTCCAAACGAGCACCTGTTTTTCCCCACGTAAATGAGTCTCAAGAAGGGCATAAGGGAATAGAACACATGTTTTGACCAAAAAGAGAGCTCTCGCAGGCAAACAAGAAATGTCGATGGAGCAAGAAGAAGAAGAAGAAGGAAGGAGGGCGGGGGGGGGGGGGGTCTGAGAATTCTCCGTGGTAAGCTTAAATTGTAAGTTGCTTACTCTTGCGATTGGAGAAGAATGACTAGAATTCGGCAATGGTAGTAGTCATGATAGGCTACAGGCAAATGTCAAGGTATCACTGTGTATGGTGCTTGTTGCTTGTACTGTATTAAGGGACTCAGCAAAGAAACCGATATAATGCCTTGTAACTTGAACAGAAAGCGGCTCCCGGTATGCCTACGAGCTGTAGCTGACAGCTGCAGGGCTGGCTCTGCGTACCCACTGCCTGAAAGGCTGTAAGTTCGCCTGTGCAAGAACCAGCTTTCAAGAGAGCCGCCTGAAGTGCAGACAGCCTTCGTGAGCCTTTCTCCTCCAGAGCTGTGGCAAAGAAAGCGTGCACGCTACAGCGTGGGTGCGTGCAGCATGCACGAGCAAAAGCGGCCAAGTCCGGTGCCCTCGCTGGGCTTCCCTTTCGTGCGGACAAGGTGAGGCGAAGAACGAAGCCGCAGAGCAGCGGGCTTGCGTGTGCAGTGCAGCGAGTCGCAGAAGTCCAGCAAGGGCTCGTTCACAAGCCGAGCCGGCTGAGGGCGTCCTCGCTTCTGCGAAAGGGAAGGCGGAGCCGTAGCACTTCACCCCGCAGCGTGGAGACAGGCACTTTGCTAGTCCTTCAGCCTTGCAGAGTCCCTGCAGCTAGAGCTCAGCCAGGAGCAGGCGTCAAAGCAGAAGGCCTTCCTAAAGCACCCCTTCTCCGAGCAGCCTCCGGAAAGGGCTCATCCCGCTGCGGCTCTGCGCCTTTCTTCGAATGCAGACGCCCAGCACACTTGGCTCAGCGAGAGCTGCGTGGGCAGCTTGGACTCAGCGAAAGCCAAAGGGTGTCCTTGGAGCTCGAGCTTGTTGGGGAGGATGAAAGTTTGGGAAGAAAGTTTCACAGCTATGTAGGCTTGGCAGAAAGATGTGTGAATGTAGAAACTTAGCATGAGGTAGGAATGGAAGGAGGTTTTGATGGAGAGGAAAAGGTGTTCTGCTGAAACACTGATCGCTGACTAAGTGAGAAGGCAAAGGCTGGAAGATGGAGTTGGAAGGAGATTTTCTTTGATGATTAGGACAACGGTATGTGACTCCAAACGAGCACCTGTTTTTCCCCACGTAAATGAGTCTCAAGAAGGGCATAAGGGAATAGAACACATGTTTTGACCAAAAAGAGAGCTCTCGCAGGCAAACAAGAAATGTCGATGGAGCAAGAAGAAGAAGAAGAAGGAAGGAGGGGGGGTCTGAGAATTCTCCGTGGTAAGCTTAAATTGTAAGTTGCTTACTCTTGCGATTGGAGAAGAATGACTAGAATTCGGCAATGGTAGTAGTCATGATAGGCTACAGGCAAATGTCAAGGTATCACTGTGTATGGTGCTTGTTGCTTGTACTGTATTAAGGGACTCAGCAAAGAAACCGATATAATGCCTTGTAACTTGAACAGAAAGCGGCTCCCGGTATGCCTACGAGCTGTAGCTGACAGCTGCAGGGCTGGCTCTGCGTACCCACTGCCTGAAAGGCTGTAAGTTCGCCTGTGCAAGAACCAGCTTTCAAGAGAGCCGCCTGAAGTGCAGACAGCCTTCGTGAGCCTTTCTCCTCCAGAGCTGTGGCAAAGAAAGCGTGCACGCTACAGCGTGGGTGCGTGCAGCATGCACGAGCAAAAGCGGCCAAGTCCGGTGCCCTCGCTGGGCTTCCCTTTCGTGCGGACAAGGTGAGGCGAAGAACGAAGCCGCAGAGCAGCGGGCTTGCGTGTGCAGTGCAGCGAGTCGCAGAAGTCCAGCAAGGGCTCGTTCACAAGCCGAGCCGGCTGAGGGCGTCCTCGCTTCTGCGAAAGGGAAGGCGGAGCCGTAGCACTTCACCCCGCAGCGTGGAGACAGGCACTTTGCTAGTCCTTCAGCCTTGCAGAGTCCCTGCAGCTAGAGCTCAGCCAGGAGCAGGCGTCAAAGCAGAAGGCCTTCCTAAAGCACCCCTTCTCCGAGCAGCCTCCGGAAAGGGCTCATCCCGCTGCGGCTCTGCGCCTTTCTTCGAATGCAGACGCCCGGCACACTTGGCTCAGCGAGAGCTGCGTGGGCAGCTTGGACTCAGCGAAAGCCAAAGGGTGTCCTTGGAGCTCGAGCTTGTTGGGGAGGATGAAAGTTTGGGAAGAAAGTTTCACAGCTATGTAGGCTTGGCAGAAAGATGTGTGAATGTAGAAACTTAGCATGAGGTAGGAATGGAAGGAGGTTTTGATGGAGAGGAAAAGGTGTTCTGCTGAAACACTGATCGCTGACTAAGTGAGAAGGCAAAGGCTGGAAGATGGAGTTGGAAGGAGATTTTCTTTGATGATTAGGACAACGGTATGTGACTCCAAACGAGCACCTGTTTTTCCCCACGTAAATGAGTCTCAAGAAGGGCATAAGGGAATAGAACACATGTTTTGACCAAAAAGAGAGCTCTCGCAGGCAAACAAGAAATGTCGATGGAGCAAGAAGAAGAAGAAGAAGGAAGGAGGGGGGGTCTGAGAATTCTCCGTGGTAAGCTTAAATTGTAAGTTGCTTACTCTTGCGATTGGAGAAGAATGACTAGAATTCGGCAATGGTAGTAGTCATGATAGGCTACAGGCAAATGTCAAGGTATCACTGTGTATGGTGCTTGTTGCTTGTACTGTATTAAGGGACTCAGCAAAGAAACCGATATAATGCCTTGTAACTTGAACAGAAAGCGGCTCCCGGTATGCCTACGAGCTGTAGCTGACAGCTGCAGGGCTGGCTCTGCGTACCCACTGCCTGAAAGGCTGTAAGTTCGCCTGTGCAAGAACCAGCTTTCAAGAGAGCCGCCTGAAGTGCAGACAGCCTTCGTGAGCCTTTCTCCTCCAGAGCTGTGGCAAAGAAAGCGTGCACGCTACAGCGTGGGTGCGTGCAGCATGCACGAGCAAAAGCGGCCAAGTCCGGTGCCCTCGCTGGGCTTCCCTTTCGTGCGGACAAGGTGAGGCGAAGAACGAAGCCGCAGAGCAGCGGGCTTGCGTGTGCAGTGCAGCGAGTCGCAGAAGTCCAGCAAGGGCTCGTTCACAAGCCGAGCCGGCTGAGGGCGTCCTCGCTTCTGCGAAAGGGAAGGCGGAGCCGTAGCACTTCACCCCGCAGCGTGGAGACAGGCACTTTGCTAGTCCTTCAGCCTTGCAGAGTCCCTGCAGCTAGAGCTCAGCCAGGAGCAGGCGTCAAAGCAGAAGGCCTTCCTAAAGCACCCCTTCTCCGAGCAGCCTCCGGAAAGGGCTCATCCCGCTGCGGCTCTGCGCCTTTCTTCGAATGCAGACGCCCGGCACACTTGGCTCAGCGAGAGCTGCGTGGGCAGCTTGGACTCAGCGAAAGCCAAAGGGTGTCCTTGGAGCTCGAGCTTGTTGGGGAGGATGAAAGTTTGGGAAGAAAGTTTCACAGCTATGTAGGCTTGGCAGAAAGATGTGTGAATGTAGAAACTTAGCATGAGGTAGGAATGGAAGGAGGTTTTGATGGAGAGGAAAAGGTGTTCTGCTGAAACACTGATCGCTGACTAAGTGAGAAGGCAAAGGCTGGAAGATGGAGTTGGAAGGAGATTTTCTTTGATGATTAGGACAACGGTATGTGACTCCAAACGAGCACCTGTTTTTCCCCACGTAAATGAGTCTCAAGAAGGGCATAAGGGAATAGAACACATGTTTTGACCAAAAAGAGAGCTCTCGCAGGCAAACAAGAAATGTCGATGGAGCAAGAAGAAGAAGAAGAAGGAAGGAGGGCGGGGGGGGGGGGGGTCTGAGAATTCTCCGTGGTAAGCTTAAATTGTAAGTTGCTTACTCTTGCGATTGGAGAAGAATGACTAGAATTCGGCAATGGTAGTAGTCATGATAGGCTACAGGCAAATGTCAAGGTATCACTGTGTATGGTGCTTGTTGCTTGTACTGTATTAAGGGACTCAGCAAAGAAACCGATATAATGCCTTGTAACTTGAACAGAAAGCGGCTCCCGGTATGCCTACGAGCTGTAGCTGACAGCTGCAGGGCTGGCTCTGCGTACCCACTGCCTGAAAGGCTGTAAGTTCGCCTGTGCAAGAACCAGCTTTCAAGAGAGCCGCCTGAAGTGCAGACAGCCTTCGTGAGCCTTTCTCCTCCAGAGCTGTGGCAAAGAAAGCGTGCACGCTACAGCGTGGGTGCGTGCAGCATGCACGAGCAAAAGCGGCCAAGTCCGGTGCCCTCGCTGGGCTTCCCTTTCGTGCGGACAAGGTGAGGCGAAGAACGAAGCCGCAGAGCAGCGGGCTTGCGTGTGCAGTGCAGCGAGTCGCAGAAGTCCAGCAAGGGCTCGTTCACAAGCCGAGCCGGCTGAGGGCGTCCTCGCTTCTGCGAAAGGGAAGGCGGAGCCGTAGCACTTCACCCCGCAGCGTGGAGACAGGCACTTTGCTAGTCCTTCAGCCTTGCAGAGTCCCTGCAGCTAGAGCTCAGCCAGGAGCAGGCGTCAAAGCAGAAGGCCTTCCTAAAGCACCCCTTCTCCGAGCAGCCTCCGGAAAGGGCTCATCCCGCTGCGGCTCTGCGCCTTTCTTCGAATGCAGACGCCCAGCACACTTGGCTCAGCGAGAGCTGCGTGGGCAGCTTGGACTCAGCGAAAGCCAAAGGGTGTCCTTGGAGCTCGAGCTTGTTGGGGAGGATGAAAGTTTGGGAAGAAAGTTTCACAGCTATGTAGGCTTGGCAGAAAGATGTGTGAATGTAGAAACTTAGCATGAGGTAGGAATGGAAGGAGGTTTTGATGGAGAGGAAAAGGTGTTCTGCTGAAACACTGATCGCTGACTAAGTGAGAAGGCAAAGGCTGGAAGATGGAGTTGGAAGGAGATTTTCTTTGATGATTAGGACAACGGTATGTGACTCCAAACGAGCACCTGTTTTTCCCCACGTAAATGAGTCTCAAGAAGGGCATAAGGGAATAGAACACATGTTTTGACCAAAAAGAGAGCTCTCGCAGGCAAACAAGAAATGTCGATGGAGCAAGAAGAAGAAGAAGAAGGAAGGAGGGCGGGTCTGAGAATTCTCCGTGGTAAGCTTAAATTGTAAGTTGCTTACTCTTGCGATTGGAGAAGAATGACTAGAATTCGGCAATGGTAGTAGTCATGATAGGCTACAGGCAAATGTCAAGGTATCACTGTGTATGGTGCTTGTTGCTTGTACTGTATTAAGGGACTCAGCAAAGAAACCGATATAATGCCTTGTAACTTGAACAGAAAGCGGCTCCCGGTATGCCTACGAGCTGTAGCTGACAGCTGCAGGGCTGGCTCTGCGTACCCACTGCCTGAAAGGCTGTAAGTTCGCCTGTGCAAGAACCAGCTTTCAAGAGAGCCGCCTGAAGTGCAGACAGCCTTCGTGAGCCTTTCTCCTCCAGAGCTGTGGCAAAGAAAGCGTGCACGCTACAGCGTGGGTGCGTGCAGCATGCACGAGCAAAAGCGGCCAAGTCCGGTGCCCTCGCTGGGCTTCCCTTTCGTGCGGACAAGGTGAGGCGAAGAACGAAGCCGCAGAGCAGCGGGCTTGCGTGTGCAGTGCAGCGAGTCGCAGAAGTCCAGCAAGGGCTCGTTCACAAGCCGAGCCGGCTGAGGGCGTCCTCGCTTCTGCGAAAGGGAAGGCGGAGCCGTAGCACTTCACCCCGCAGCGTGGAGACAGGCACTTTGCTAGTCCTTCAGCCTTGCAGAGTCCCTGCAGCTAGAGCTCAGCCAGGAGCAGGCGTCAAAGCAGAAGGCCTTCCTAAAGCACCCCTTCTCCGAGCAGCCTCCGGAAAGGGCTCATCCCGCTGCGGCTCTGCGCCTTTCTTCGAATGCAGACGCCCGGCACACTTGGCTCAGCGAGAGCTGCGTGGGCAGCTTGGACTCAGCGAAAGCCAAAGGGTGTCCTTGGAGCTCGAGCTTGTTGGGGAGGATGAAAGTTTGGGAAGAAAGTTTCACAGCTATGTAGGCTTGGCAGAAAGATGTGTGAATGTAGAAACTTAGCATGAGGTAGGAATGGAAGGAGGTTTTGATGGAGAGGAAAAGGTGTTCTGCTGAAACACTGATCGCTGACTAAGTGAGAAGGCAAAGGCTGGAAGATGGAGTTGGAAGGAGATTTTCTTTGATGATTAGGACAACGGTATGTGACTCCAAACGAGCACCTGTTTTTCCCCACGTAAATGAGTCTCAAGAAGGGCATAAGGGAATAGAACACATGTTTTGACCAAAAAGAGAGCTCTCGCAGGCAAACAAGAAATGTCGATGGAGCAAGAAGAAGAAGAAGAAGGAAGGAGGGCGGGTCTGAGAATTCTCCGTGGTAAGCTTAAATTGTAAGTTGCTTACTCTTGCGATTGGAGAAGAATGACTAGAATTCGGCAATGGTAGTAGTCATGATAGGCT
>NC_138797.1:9291672-9339964 GCF_965178545.1 Coloeus monedula | reverse complement strand
GACTACTACCATTGCCGAATTCTAGTCATTCTTCTCCAATCGCAAGAGTAAGCAACTTACAATTTAAGCTTACCACGGAGAATTCTCAGACCCGCCCTCCTTCCTTCTTCTTCTTCTTCTTGCTCCATCGACATTTCTTGTTTGCCTGCGAGAGCTCTCTTTTTGGTCAAAACATGTGTTCTATTCCCTTATGCCCTTCTTGAGACTCATTTACGTGGGGAAAAACAGGTGCTCGTTTGGAGTCACATACCGTTGTCCTAATCATCAAAGAAAATCTCCTTCCAACTCCATCTTCCAGCCTTTGCCTTCTCACTTAGTCAGCGATCAGTGTTTCAGCAGAACACCTTTTCCTCTCCATCAAAACCTCCTTCCATTCCTACCTCATGCTAAGTTTCTACATTCACACATCTTTCTGCCAAGCCTACATAGCTGTGAAACTTTCTTCCCAAACTTTCATCCTCCCCAACAAGCTCGAGCTCCAAGGACACCCTTTGGCTTTCGCTGAGTCCAAGCTGCCCACGCAGCTCTCGCTGAGCCAAGTGTGCCGGGCGTCTGCATTCGAAGAAAGGCGCAGAGCCGCAGCGGGATGAGCCCTTTCCGGAGGCTGCTCGGAGAAGGGGTGCTTTAGGAAGGCCTTCTGCTTTGACGCCTGCTCCTGGCTGAGCTCTAGCTGCAGGGACTCTGCAAGGCTGAAGGACTAGCAAAGTGCCTGTCTCCACGCTGCGGGGTGAAGTGCTACGGCTCCGCCTTCCCTTTCGCAGAAGCGAGGACGCCCTCAGCCGGCTCGGCTTGTGAACGAGCCCTTGCTGGACTTCTGCGACTCGCTGCACTGCACACGCAAGCCCGCTGCTCTGCGGCTTCGTTCTTCGCCTCACCTTGTCCGCACGAAAGGGAAGCCCAGCGAGGGCACCGGACTTGGCCGCTTTTGCTCGTGCATGCTGCACGCACCCACGCTGTAGCGTGCACGCTTTCTTTGCCACAGCTCTGGAGGAGAAAGGCTCACGAAGGCTGTCTGCACTTCAGGCGGCTCTCTTGAAAGCTGGTTCTTGCACAGGCGAACTTACAGCCTTTCAGGCAGTGGGTACGCAGAGCCAGCCCTGCAGCTGTCAGCTACAGCTCGTAGGCATACCGGGAGCCGCTTTCTGTTCAAGTTACAAGGCATTATATCGGTTTCTTTGCTGAGTCCCTTAATACAGTACAAGCAACAAGCACCATACACAGTGATACCTTGACATTTGCCTGTAGCCTATCATGACTACTACCATTGCCGAATTCTAGTCATTCTTCTCCAATCGCAAGAGTAAGCAACTTACAATTTAAGCTTACCACGGAGAATTCTCAGACCCCCCCTCCTTCCTTCTTCTTCTTCTTCTTGCTCCATCGACATTTCTTGTTTGCCTGCGAGAGCTCTCTTTTTGGTCAAAACATGTGTTCTATTCCCTTATGCCCTTCTTGAGACTCATTTACGTGGGGAAAAACAGGTGCTCGTTTGGAGTCACATACCGTTGTCCTAATCATCAAAGAAAATCTCCTTCCAACTCCATCTTCCAGCCTTTGCCTTCTCACTTAGTCAGCGATCAGTGTTTCAGCAGAACACCTTTTCCTCTCCATCAAAACCTCCTTCCATTCCTACCTCATGCTAAGTTTCTACATTCACACATCTTTCTGCCAAGCCTACATAGCTGTGAAACTTTCTTCCCAAACTTTCATCCTCCCCAACAAGCTCGAGCTCCAAGGACACCCTTTGGCTTTCGCTGAGTCCAAGCTGCCCACGCAGCTCTCGCTGAGCCAAGTGTGCCGGGCGTCTGCATTCGAAGAAAGGCGCAGAGCCGCAGCGGGATGAGCCCTTTCCGGAGGCTGCTCGGAGAAGGGGTGCTTTAGGAAGGCCTTCTGCTTTGACGCCTGCTCCTGGCTGAGCTCTAGCTGCAGGGACTCTGCAAGGCTGAAGGACTAGCAAAGTGCCTGTCTCCACGCTGCGGGGTGAAGTGCTACGGCTCCGCCTTCCCTTTCGCAGAAGCGAGGACGCCCTCAGCCGGCTCGGCTTGTGAACGAGCCCTTGCTGGACTTCTGCGACTCGCTGCACTGCACACGCAAGCCCGCTGCTCTGCGGCTTCGTTCTTCGCCTCACCTTGTCCGCACGAAAGGGAAGCCCAGCGAGGGCACCGGACTTGGCCGCTTTTGCTCGTGCATGCTGCACGCACCCACGCTGTAGCGTGCACGCTTTCTTTGCCACAGCTCTGGAGGAGAAAGGCTCACGAAGGCTGTCTGCACTTCAGGCGGCTCTCTTGAAAGCTGGTTCTTGCACAGGCGAACTTACAGCCTTTCAGGCAGTGGGTACGCAGAGCCAGCCCTGCAGCTGTCAGCTACAGCTCGTAGGCATACCGGGAGCCGC
Organism: Coloeus monedula; assembly: GCF_965178545.1. NCBI lineage: Eukaryota > Metazoa > Chordata > Aves > Passeriformes > Corvidae > Coloeus > Coloeus monedula. The sequence goes on along the minus strand of NC_138797.1, from coordinate 9,337,572 downwards.
TTTCTGTTCAAGTTACAAGGCATTATATCGGTTTCTTTGCTGAGTCCCTTAATACAGTACAAGCAACAAGCACCATACACAGTGATACCTTGACATTTGCCTGTAGCCTATCATGACTACTACCATTGCCGAATTCTAGTCATTCTTCTCCAATCGCAAGAGTAAGCAACTTACAATTTAAGCTTACCACGGAGAATTCTCAGACCCCCCCTCCTTCCTTCTTCTTCTTCTTCTTGCTCCATCGACATTTCTTGTTTGCCTGCGAGAGCTCTCTTTTTGGTCAAAACATGTGTTCTATTCCCTTATGCCCTTCTTGAGACTCATTTACGTGGGGAAAAACAGGTGCTCGTTTGGAGTCACATACCGTTGTCCTAATCATCAAAGAAAATCTCCTTCCAACTCCATCTTCCAGCCTTTGCCTTCTCACTTAGTCAGCGATCAGTGTTTCAGCAGAACACCTTTTCCTCTCCATCAAAACCTCCTTCCATTCCTACCTCATGCTAAGTTTCTACATTCACACATCTTTCTGCCAAGCCTACATAGCTGTGAAACTTTCTTCCCAAACTTTCATCCTCCCCAACAAGCTCGAGCTCCAAGGACACCCTTTGGCTTTCGCTGAGTCCAAGCTGCCCACGCAGCTCTCGCTGAGCCAAGTGTGCCGGGCGTCTGCATTCGAAGAAAGGCGCAGAGCCGCAGCGGGATGAGCCCTTTCCGGAGGCTGCTCGGAGAAGGGGTGCTTTAGGAAGGCCTTCTGCTTTGACGCCTGCTCCTGGCTGAGCTCTAGCTGCAGGGACTCTGCAAGGCTGAAGGACTAGCAAAGTGCCTGTCTCCACGCTGCGGGGTGAAGTGCTACGGCTCCGCCTTCCCTTTCGCAGAAGCGAGGACGCCCTCAGCCGGCTCGGCTTGTGAACGAGCCCTTGCTGGACTTCTGCGACTCGCTGCACTGCACACGCAAGCCCGCTGCTCTGCGGCTTCGTTCTTCGCCTCACCTTGTCCGCACGAAAGGGAAGCCCAGCGAGGGCACCGGACTTGGCCGCTTTTGCTCGTGCATGCTGCACGCACCCACGCTGTAGCGTGCACGCTTTCTTTGCCACAGCTCTGGAGGAGAAAGGCTCACGAAGGCTGTCTGCACTTCAGGCGGCTCTCTTGAAAGCTGGTTCTTGCACAGGCGAACTTACAGCCTTTCAGGCAGTGGGTACGCAGAGCCAGCCCTGCAGCTGTCAGCTACAGCTCGTAGGCATACCGGGAGCCGCTTTCTGTTCAAGTTACAAGGCATTATATCGGTTTCTTTGCTGAGTCCCTTAATACAGTACAAGCAACAAGCACCATACACAGTGATACCTTGACATTTGCCTGTAGCCTATCATGACTACTACCATTGCCGAATTCTAGTCATTCTTCTCCAATCGCAAGAGTAAGCAACTTACAATTTAAGCTTACCACGGAGAATTCTCAGACCCCCCCTCCTTCCTTCTTCTTCTTCTTCTTGCTCCATCGACATTTCTTGTTTGCCTGCGAGAGCTCTCTTTTTGGTCAAAACATGTGTTCTATTCCCTTATGCCCTTCTTGAGACTCATTTACGTGGGGAAAAACAGGTGCTCGTTTGGAGTCACATACCGTTGTCCTAATCATCAAAGAAAATCTCCTTCCAACTCCATCTTCCAGCCTTTGCCTTCTCACTTAGTCAGCGATCAGTGTTTCAGCAGAACACCTTTTCCTCTCCATCAAAACCTCCTTCCATTCCTACCTCATGCTAAGTTTCTACATTCACACATCTTTCTGCCAAGCCTACATAGCTGTGAAACTTTCTTCCCAAACTTTCATCCTCCCCAACAAGCTCGAGCTCCAAGGACACCCTTTGGCTTTCGCTGAGTCCAAGCTGCCCACGCAGCTCTCGCTGAGCCAAGTGTGCCGGGCGTCTGCATTCGAAGAAAGGCGCAGAGCCGCAGCGGGATGAGCCCTTTCCGGAGGCTGCTCGGAGAAGGGGTGCTTTAGGAAGGCCTTCTGCTTTGACGCCTGCTCCTGGCTGAGCTCTAGCTGCAGGGACTCTGCAAGGCTGAAGGACTAGCAAAGTGCCTGTCTCCACGCTGCGGGGTGAAGTGCTACGGCTCCGCCTTCCCTTTCGCAGAAGCGAGGACGCCCTCAGCCGGCTCGGCTTGTGAACGAGCCCTTGCTGGACTTCTGCGACTCGCTGCACTGCACACGCAAGCCCGCTGCTCTGCGGCTTCGTTCTTCGCCTCACCTTGTCCGCACGAAAGGGAAGCCCAGCGAGGGCACCGGACTTGGCCGCTTTTGCTCGTGCATGCTGCACGCACCCACGCTGTAGCGTGCACGCTTTCTTTGCCACAGCTCTGGAGGAGAAAGGCTCACGAAGGCTGTCTGCACTTCAGGCGGCTCTCTTGAAAGCTGGTTCTTGCACAGGCGAACTTACAGCCTTTCAGGCAGTGGGTACGCAGAGCCAGCCCTGCAGCTGTCAGCTACAGCTCGTAGGCATACCGGGAGCCGCTTTCTGTTCAAGTTACAAGGCATTATATCGGTTTCTTTGCTGAGTCCCTTAATACAGTACAAGCAACAAGCACCATACACAGTGATACCTTGACATTTGCCTGTAGCCTATCATGACTACTACCATTGCCGAATTCTAGTCATTCTTCTCCAATCGCAAGAGTAAGCAACTTACAATTTAAGCTTACCACGGAGAATTCTCAGACCCGCCCTCCTTCCTTCTTCTTCTTCTTCTTGCTCCATCGACATTTCTTGTTTGCCTGCGAGAGCTCTCTTTTTGGTCAAAACATGTGTTCTATTCCCTTATGCCCTTCTTGAGACTCATTTACGTGGGGAAAAACAGGTGCTCGTTTGGAGTCACATACCGTTGTCCTAATCATCAAAGAAAATCTCCTTCCAACTCCATCTTCCAGCCTTTGCCTTCTCACTTAGTCAGCGATCAGTGTTTCAGCAGAACACCTTTTCCTCTCCATCAAAACCTCCTTCCATTCCTACCTCATGCTAAGTTTCTACATTCACACATCTTTCTGCCAAGCCTACATAGCTGTGAAACTTTCTTCCCAAACTTTCATCCTCCCCAACAAGCTCGAGCTCCAAGGACACCCTTTGGCTTTCGCTGAGTCCAAGCTGCCCACGCAGCTCTCGCTGAGCCAAGTGTGCCGGGCGTCTGCATTCGAAGAAAGGCGCAGAGCCGCAGCAGGATGAGCCCTTTCCGGAGGCTGCTCGGAGAAGGGGTGCTTTAGGAAGGCCTTCTGCTTTGACGCCTGCTCCTGGCTGAGCTCTAGCTGCAGGGACTCTGCAAGGCTGAAGGACTAGCAAAGTGCCTGTCTCCACGCTGCGGGGTGAAGTGCTACGGCTCCGCCTTCCCTTTCGCAGAAGCGAGGACGCCCTCAGCCGGCTCGGCTTGTGAACGAGCCCTTGCTGGACTTCTGCGACTCGCTGCACTGCACACGCAAGCCCGCTGCTCTGCGGCTTCGTTCTTCGCCTCACCTTGTCCGCACGAAAGGGAAGCCCAGCGAGGGCACTGGACTTGGCCGCTTTTGCTCGTGCATGCTGCACGCACCCACGCTGTAGCGTGCACGCTTTCTTTGCCACAGCTCTGGAGGAGAAAGGCTCACGAAGGCTGTCTGCACTTCAGGCGGCTCTCTTGAAAGCTGGTTCTTGCACAGGCGAACTTACAGCCTTTCAGGCAGTGGGTACGCAGAGCCAGCCCTGCAGCTGTCAGCTACAGCTCGTAGGCATACCGGGAGCCGCTTTCTGTTCAAGTTACAAGGCATTATATCGGTTTCTTTGCTGAGTCCCTTAATACAGTACAAGCAACAAGCACCATACACAGTGATACCTTGACATTTGCCTGTAGCCTATCATGACTACTACCATTGCCGAATTCTAGTCATTCTTCTCCAATCGCAAGAGTAAGCAACTTACAATTTAAGCTTACCACGGAGAATTCTCAGACCCGCCCTCCTTCCTTCTTCTTCTTCTTCTTGCTCCATCGACATTTCTTGTTTGCCTGCGAGAGCTCTCTTTTTGGTCAAAACATGTGTTCTATTCCCTTATGCCCTTCTTGAGACTCATTTACGTGGGGAAAAACAGGTGCTCGTTTGGAGTCACATACCGTTGTCCTAATCATCAAAGAAAATCTCCTTCCAACTCCATCTTCCAGCCTTTGCCTTCTCACTTAGTCAGCGATCAGTGTTTCAGCAGAACACCTTTTCCTCTCCATCAAAACCTCCTTCCATTCCTACCTCATGCTAAGTTTCTACATTCACACATCTTTCTGCCAAGCCTACATAGCTGTGAAACTTTCTTCCCAAACTTTCATCCTCCCCAACAAGCTCGAGCTCCAAGGACACCCTTTGGCTTTCGCTGAGTCCAAGCTGCCCACGCAGCTCTCGCTGAGCCAAGTGTGCCGGGCGTCTGCATTCGAAGAAAGGCGCAGAGCCGCAGCGGGATGAGCCCTTTCCGGAGGCTGCTCGGAGAAGGGGTGCTTTAGGAAGGCCTTCTGCTTTGACGCCTGCTCCTGGCTGAGCTCTAGCTGCAGGGACTCTGCAAGGCTGAAGGACTAGCAAAGTGCCTGTCTCCACGCTGCGGGGTGAAGTGCTACGGCTCCGCCTTCCCTTTCGCAGAAGCGAGGACGCCCTCAGCCGGCTCGGCTTGTGAACGAGCCCTTGCTGGACTTCTGCGACTCGCTGCACTGCACACGCAAGCCCGCTGCTCTGCGGCTTCGTTCTTCGCCTCACCTTGTCCGCACGAAAGGGAAGCCCAGCGAGGGCACCGGACTTGGCCGCTTTTGCTCGTGCATGCTGCACGCACCCACGCTGTAGCGTGCACGCTTTCTTTGCCACAGCTCTGGAGGAGAAAGGCTCACGAAGGCTGTCTGCACTTCAGGCGGCTCTCTTGAAAGCTGGTTCTTGCACAGGCGAACTTACAGCCTTTCAGGCAGTGGGTACGCAGAGCCAGCCCTGCAGCTGTCAGCTACAGCTCGTAGGCATACCGGGAGCCGCTTTCTGTTCAAGTTACAAGGCATTATATCGGTTTCTTTGCTGAGTCCCTTAATACAGTACAAGCAACAAGCACCATACACAGTGATACCTTGACATTTGCCTGTAGCCTATCATGACTACTACCATTGCCGAATTCTAGTCATTCTTCTCCAATCGCAAGAGTAAGCAACTTACAATTTAAGCTTACCACGGAGAATTCTCAGACCCGCCCTCCTTCCTTCTTCTTCTTCTTCTTGCTCCATCGACATTTCTTGTTTGCCTGCGAGAGCTCTCTTTTTGGTCAAAACATGTGTTCTATTCCCTTATGCCCTTCTTGAGACTCATTTACGTGGGGAAAAACAGGTGCTCGTTTGGAGTCACATACCGTTGTCCTAATCATCAAAGAAAATCTCCTTCCAACTCCATCTTCCAGCCTTTGCCTTCTCACTTAGTCAGCGATCAGTGTTTCAGCAGAACACCTTTTCCTCTCCATCAAAACCTCCTTCCATTCCTACCTCATGCTAAGTTTCTACATTCACACATCTTTCTGCCAAGCCTACATAGCTGTGAAACTTTCTTCCCAAACTTTCATCCTCCCCAACAAGCTCGAGCTCCAAGGACACCCTTTGGCTTTCGCTGAGTCCAAGCTGCCCACGCAGCTCTCGCTGAGCCAAGTGTGCCGGGCGTCTGCATTCGAAGAAAGGCGCAGAGCCGCAGCGGGATGAGCCCTTTCCGGAGGCTGCTCGGAGAAGGGGTGCTTTAGGAAGGCCTTCTGCTTTGACGCCTGCTCCTGGCTGAGCTCTAGCTGCAGGGACTCTGCAAGGCTGAAGGACTAGCAAAGTGCCTGTCTCCACGCTGCGGGGTGAAGTGCTACGGCTCCGCCTTCCCTTTCGCAGAAGCGAGGACGCCCTCAGCCGGCTCGGCTTGTGAACGAGCCCTTGCTGGACTTCTGCGACTCGCTGCACTGCACACGCAAGCCCGCTGCTCTGCGGCTTCGTTCTTCGCCTCACCTTGTCCGCACGAAAGGGAAGCCCAGCGAGGGCACCGGACTTGGCCGCTTTTGCTCGTGCATGCTGCACGCACCCACGCTGTAGCGTGCACGCTTTCTTTGCCACAGCTCTGGAGGAGAAAGGCTCACGAAGGCTGTCTGCACTTCAGGCGGCTCTCTTGAAAGCTGGTTCTTGCACAGGCGAACTTACAGCCTTTCAGGCAGTGGGTACGCAGAGCCAGCCCTGCAGCTGTCAGCTACAGCTCGTAGGCATACCGGGAGCCGCTTTCTGTTCAAGTTACAAGGCATTATATCGGTTTCTTTGCTGAGTCCCTTAATACAGTACAAGCAACAAGCACCATACACAGTGATACCTTGACATTTGCCTGTAGCCTATCATGACTACTACCATTGCCGAATTCTAGTCATTCTTCTCCAATCGCAAGAGTAAGCAACTTACAATTTAAGCTTACCACGGAGAATTCTCAGACCCCCCCTCCTTCCTTCTTCTTCTTCTTCTTGCTCCATCGACATTTCTTGTTTGCCTGCGAGAGCTCTCTTTTTGGTCAAAACATGTGTTCTATTCCCTTATGCCCTTCTTGAGACTCATTTACGTGGGGAAAAACAGGTGCTCGTTTGGAGTCACATACCGTTGTCCTAATCATCAAAGAAAATCTCCTTCCAACTCCATCTTCCAGCCTTTGCCTTCTCACTTAGTCAGCGATCAGTGTTTCAGCAGAACACCTTTTCCTCTCCATCAAAACCTCCTTCCATTCCTACCTCATGCTAAGTTTCTACATTCACACATCTTTCTGCCAAGCCTACATAGCTGTGAAACTTTCTTCCCAAACTTTCATCCTCCCCAACAAGCTCGAGCTCCAAGGACACCCTTTGGCTTTCGCTGAGTCCAAGCTGCCCACGCAGCTCTCGCTGAGCCAAGTGTGCCGGGCGTCTGCATTCGAAGAAAGGCGCAGAGCCGCAGCGGGATGAGCCCTTTCCGGAGGCTGCTCGGAGAAGGGGTGCTTTAGGAAGGCCTTCTGCTTTGACGCCTGCTCCTGGCTGAGCTCTAGCTGCAGGGACTCTGCAAGGCTGAAGGACTAGCAAAGTGCCTGTCTCCACGCTGCGGGGTGAAGTGCTACGGCTCCGCCTTCCCTTTCGCAGAAGCGAGGACGCCCTCAGCCGGCTCGGCTTGTGAACGAGCCCTTGCTGGACTTCTGCGACTCGCTGCACTGCACACGCAAGCCCGCTGCTCTGCGGCTTCGTTCTTCGCCTCACCTTGTCCGCACGAAAGGGAAGCCCAGCGAGGGCACCGGACTTGGCCGCTTTTGCTCGTGCATGCTGCACGCACCCACGCTGTAGCGTGCACGCTTTCTTTGCCACAGCTCTGGAGGAGAAAGGCTCACGAAGGCTGTCTGCACTTCAGGCGGCTCTCTTGAAAGCTGGTTCTTGCACAGGCGAACTTACAGCCTTTCAGGCAGTGGGTACGCAGAGCCAGCCCTGCAGCTGTCAGCTACAGCTCGTAGGCATACCGGGAGCCGCTTTCTGTTCAAGTTACAAGGCATTATATCGGTTTCTTTGCTGAGTCCCTTAATACAGTACAAGCAACAAGCACCATACACAGTGATACCTTGACATTTGCCTGTAGCCTATCATGACTACTACCATTGCCGAATTCTAGTCATTCTTCTCCAATCGCAAGAGTAAGCAACTTACAATTTAAGCTTACCACGGAGAATTCTCAGACCCCCCCTCCTTCCTTCTTCTTCTTCTTCTTGCTCCATCGACATTTCTTGTTTGCCTGCGAGAGCTCTCTTTTTGGTCAAAACATGTGTTCTATTCCCTTATGCCCTTCTTGAGACTCATTTACGTGGGGAAAAACAGGTGCTCGTTTGGAGTCACATACCGTTGTCCTAATCATCAAAGAAAATCTCCTTCCAACTCCATCTTCCAGCCTTTGCCTTCTCACTTAGTCAGCGATCAGTGTTTCAGCAGAACACCTTTTCCTCTCCATCAAAACCTCCTTCCATTCCTACCTCATGCTAAGTTTCTACATTCACACATCTTTCTGCCAAGCCTACATAGCTGTGAAACTTTCTTCCCAAACTTTCATCCTCCCCAACAAGCTCGAGCTCCAAGGACACCCTTTGGCTTTCGCTGAGTCCAAGCTGCCCACGCAGCTCTCGCTGAGCCAAGTGTGCCGGGCGTCTGCATTCGAAGAAAGGCGCAGAGCCGCAGCGGGATGAGCCCTTTCCGGAGGCTGCTCGGAGAAGGGGTGCTTTAGGAAGGCCTTCTGCTTTGACGCCTGCTCCTGGCTGAGCTCTAGCTGCAGGGACTCTGCAAGGCTGAAGGACTAGCAAAGTGCCTGTCTCCACGCTGCGGGGTGAAGTGCTACGGCTCCGCCTTCCCTTTCGCAGAAGCGAGGACGCCCTCAGCCGGCTCGGCTTGTGAACGAGCCCTTGCTGGACTTCTGCGACTCGCTGCACTGCACACGCAAGCCCGCTGCTCTGCGGCTTCGTTCTTCGCCTCACCTTGTCCGCACGAAAGGGAAGCCCAGCGAGGGCACTGGACTTGGCCGCTTTTGCTCGTGCATGCTGCACGCACCCACGCTGTAGCGTGCACGCTTTCTTTGCCACAGCTCTGGAGGAGAAAGGCTCACGAAGGCTGTCTGCACTTCAGGCGGCTCTCTTGAAAGCTGGTTCTTGCACAGGCGAACTTACAGCCTTTCAGGCAGTGGGTACGCAGAGCCAGCCCTGCAGCTGTCAGCTACAGCTCGTAGGCATACCGGGAGCCGCTTTCTGTTCAAGTTACAAGGCATTATATCGGTTTCTTTGCTGAGTCCCTTAATACAGTACAAGCAACAAGCACCATACACAGTGATACCTTGACATTTGCCTGTAGCCTATCATGACTACTACCATTGCCGAATTCTAGTCATTCTTCTCCAATTGCAAGAGTAAGCAACTTACAATTTAAGCTTACCACGGAGAATTCTCAGACCCCCCCTCCTTCCTTCTTCTTCTTCTTCTTGCTCCATCGACATTTCTTGTTTGCCTGCGAGAGCTCTCTTTTTGGTCAAAACATGTGTTCTATTCCCTTATGCCCTTCTTGAGACTCATTTACGTGGGGAAAAACAGGTGCTCGTTTGGAGTCACATACCGTTGTCCTAATCATCAAAGAAAATCTCCTTCCAACTCCATCTTCCAGCCTTTGCCTTCTCACTTAGTCAGCGATCAGTGTTTCAGCAGAACACCTTTTCCTCTCCATCAAAACCTCCTTCCATTCCTACCTCATGCTAAGTTTCTACATTCACACATCTTTCTGCCAAGCCTACATAGCTGTGAAACTTTCTTCCCAAACTTTCATCCTCCCCAACAAGCTCGAGCTCCAAGGACACCCTTTGGCTTTCGCTGAGTCCAAGCTGCCCACGCAGCTCTCGCTGAGCCAAGTGTGCCGGGCGTCTGCATTCGAAGAAAGGCGCAGAGCCGCAGCGGGATGAGCCCTTTCCGGAGGCTGCTCGGAGAAGGGGTGCTTTAGGAAGGCCTTCTGCTTTGACGCCTGCTCCTGGCTGAGCTCTAGCTGCAGGGACTCTGCAAGGCTGAAGGACTAGCAAAGTGCCTGTCTCCACGCTGCGGGGTGAAGTGCTACGGCTCCGCCTTCCCTTTCGCAGAAGCGAGGACGCCCTCAGCCGGCTCGGCTTGTGAACGAGCCCTTGCTGGACTTCTGCGACTCGCTGCACTGCACACGCAAGCCCGCTGCTCTGCGGCTTCGTTCTTCGCCTCACCTTGTCCGCACGAAAGGGAAGCCCAGCGAGGGCACCGGACTTGGCCGCTTTTGCTCGTGCATGCTGCACGCACCCACGCTGTAGCGTGCACGCTTTCTTTGCCACAGCTCTGGAGGAGAAAGGCTCACGAAGGCTGTCTGCACTTCAGGCGGCTCTCTTGAAAGCTGGTTCTTGCACAGGCGAACTTACAGCCTTTCAGGCAGTGGGTACGCAGAGCCAGCCCTGCAGCTGTCAGCTACAGCTCGTAGGCATACCGGGAGCCGCTTTCTGTTCAAGTTACAAGGCATTATATCGGTTTCTTTGCTGAGTCCCTTAATACAGTACAAGCAACAAGCACCATACACAGTGATACCTTGACATTTGCCTGTAGCCTATCATGACTACTACCATTGCCGAATTCTAGTCATTCTTCTCCAATCGCAAGAGTAAGCAACTTACAATTTAAGCTTACCACGGAGAATTCTCAGACCCGCCCTCCTTCCTTCTTCTTCTTCTTCTTGCTCCATCGACATTTCTTGTTTGCCTGCGAGAGCTCTCTTTTTGGTCAAAACATGTGTTCTATTCCCTTATGCCCTTCTTGAGACTCATTTACGTGGGGAAAAACAGGTGCTCGTTTGGAGTCACATACCGTTGTCCTAATCATCAAAGAAAATCTCCTTCCAACTCCATCTTCCAGCCTTTGCCTTCTCACTTAGTCAGCGATCAGTGTTTCAGCAGAACACCTTTTCCTCTCCATCAAAATCTCCTTCCATTCCTACCTCATGCTAAGTTTCTACATTCACACATCTTTCTGCCAAGCCTACATAGCTGTGAAACTTTCTTCCCAAACTTTCATCCTCCCCAACAAGCTCGAGCTCCAAGGACACCCTTTGGCTTTCGCTGAGTCCAAGCTGCCCACGCAGCTCTCGCTGAGCCAAGTGTGCCGGGCGTCTGCATTCGAAGAAAGGCGCAGAGCCGCAGCGGGATGAGCCCTTTCCGGAGGCTGCTCGGAGAAGGGGTGCTTTAGGAAGGCCTTCTGCTTTGACGCCTGCTCCTGGCTGAGCTCTAGCTGCAGGGACTCTGCAAGGCTGAAGGACTAGCAAAGTGCCTGTCTCCACGCTGCGGGGTGAAGTGCTACGGCTCCGCCTTCCCTTTCGCAGAAGCGAGGACGCCCTCAGCCGGCTCGGCTTGTGAACGAGCCCTTGCTGGACTTCTGCGACTCGCTGCACTGCACACGCAAGCCCGCTGCTCTGCGGCTTCGTTCTTCGCCTCACCTTGTCCGCACGAAAGGGAAGCCCAGCGAGGGCACCGGACTTGGCCGCTTTTGCTCGTGCATGCTGCACGCACCCACGCTGTAGCGTGCACGCTTTCTTTGCCACAGCTCTGGAGGAGAAAGGCTCACGAAGGCTGTCTGCACTTCAGGCGGCTCTCTTGAAAGCTGGTTCTTGCATAGGCGAACTTACAGCCTTTCAGGCAGTGGGTACGCAGAGCCAGCCCTGCAGCTGTCAGCTACAGCTCGTAGGCATACCGGGAGCCGCTTTCTGTTCAAGTTACAAGGCATTATATCGGTTTCTTTGCTGAGTCCCTTAATACAGTACAAGCAACAAGCACCATACACAGTGATACCTTGACATTTGCCTGTAGCCTATCATGACTACTACCATTGCCGAATTCTAGTCATTCTTCTCCAATCGCAAGAGTAAGCAACTTACAATTTAAGCTTACCACGGAGAATTCTCAGACCCGCCCTCCTTCCTTCTTCTTCTTCTTCTTGCTCCATCGACATTTCTTGTTTGCCTGCGAGAGCTCTCTTTTTGGTCAAAACATGTGTTCTATTCCCTTATGCCCTTCTTGAGACTCATTTACGTGGGGAAAAACAGGTGCTCGTTTGGAGTCACATACCGTTGTCCTAATCATCAAAGAAAATCTCCTTCCAACTCCATCTTCCAGCCTTTGCCTTCTCACTTAGTCAGCGATCAGTGTTTCAGCAGAACACCTTTTCCTCTCCATCAAAACCTCCTTCCATTCCTACCTCATGCTAAGTTTCTACATTCACACATCTTTCTGCCAAGCCTACATAGCTGTGAAACTTTCTTCCCAAACTTTCATCCTCCCCAACAAGCTCGAGCTCCAAGGACACCCTTTGGCTTTCGCTGAGTCCAAGCTGCCCACGCAGCTCTCGCTGAGCCAAGTGTGCTGGGCGTCTGCATTCGAAGAAAGGCGCAGAGCCGCAGCGGGATGAGCCCTTTCCGGAGGCTGCTCGGAGAAGGGGTGCTTTAGGAAGGCCTTCTGCTTTGACGCCTGCTCCTGGCTGAGCTCTAGCTGCAGGGACTCTGCAAGGCTGAAGGACTAGCAAAGTGCCTGTCTCCACGCTGCGGGGTGAAGTGCTACGGCTCCGCCTTCCCTTTCGCAGAAGCGAGGACGCCCTCAGCCGGCTCGGCTTGTGAACGAGCCCTTGCTGGACTTCTGCGACTCGCTGCACTGCACACGCAAGCCCGCTGCTCTGCGGCTTCGTTCTTCGCCTCACCTTGTCCGCACGAAAGGGAAGCCCAGCGAGGGCACCGGACTTGGCCGCTTTTGCTCGTGCATGCTGCACGCACCCACGCTGTAGCGTGCACGCTTTCTTTGCCACAGCTCTGGAGGAGAAAGGCTCACGAAGGCTGTCTGCACTTCAGGCGGCTCTCTTGAAAGCTGGTTCTTGCACAGGCGAACTTACAGCCTTTCAGGCAGTGGGTACGCAGAGCCAGCCCTGCAGCTGTCAGCTACAGCTCGTAGGCATACCGGGAGCCGCTTTCTGTTCAAGTTACAAGGCATTATATCGGTTTCTTTGCTGAGTCCCTTAATACAGTACAAGCAACAAGCACCATACACAGTGATACCTTGACATTTGCCTGTAGCCTATCATGACTACTACCATTGCCGAATTCTAGTCATTCTTCTCCAATCGCAAGAGTAAGCAACTTACAATTTAAGCTTACCACGGAGAATTCTCAGACCCGCCCTCCTTCCTTCTTCTTCTTCTTCTTGCTCCATCGACATTTCTTGTTTGCCTGCGAGAGCTCTCTTTTTGGTCAAAACATGTGTTCTATTCCCTTATGCCCTTCTTGAGACTCATTTACGTGGGGAAAAACAGGTGCTCGTTTGGAGTCACATACCGTTGTCCTAATCATCAAAGAAAATCTCCTTCCAACTCCATCTTCCAGCCTTTGCCTTCTCACTTAGTCAGCGATCAGTGTTTCAGCAGAACACCTTTTCCTCTCCATCAAAACCTCCTTCCATTCCTACCTCATGCTAAGTTTCTACATTCACACATCTTTCTGCCAAGCCTACATAGCTGTGAAACTTTCTTCCCAAACTTTCATCCTCCCCAACAAGCTCGAGCTCCAAGGACACCCTTTGGCTTTCGCTGAGTCCATGCTGCCCACGCAGCTCTCGCTGAGCCAAGTGTGCCGGGCGTCTGCATTCGAAGAAAGGCGCAGAGCCGCAGCGGGATGAGCCCTTTCCGGAGGCTGCTCGGAGAAGGGGTGCTTTAGGAAGGCCTTCTGCTTTGACGCCTGCTCCTGGCTGAGCTCTAGCTGCAGGGACTCTGCAAGGCTGAAGGACTAGCAAAGTGCCTGTCTCCACGCTGCGGGGTGAAGTGCTACGGCTCCGCCTTCCCTTTCGCAGAAGCGAGGACGCCCTCAGCCGGCTCGGCTTGTGAACGAGCCCTTGCTGGACTTCTGCGACTCGCTGCACTGCACACGCAAGCCCGCTGCTCTGCGGCTTCGTTCTTCGCCTCACCTTGTCCGCACGAAAGGGAAGCCCAGCGAGGGCACCGGACTTGGCCGCTTTTGCTCGTGCATGCTGCACGCACCCACGCTGTAGCGTGCACGCTTTCTTTGCCACAGCTCTGGAGGAGAAAGGCTCACGAAGGCTGTCTGCACTTCAGGCGGCTCTCTTGAAAGCTGGTTCTTGCACAGGCGAACTTACAGCCTTTCAGGCAGTGGGTACGCAGAGCCAGCCCTGCAGCTGTCAGCTACAGCTCGTAGGCATACCGGGAGCCGCTTTCTGTTCAAGTTACAAGGCATTATATCGGTTTCTTTGCTGAGTCCCTTAATACAGTACAAGCAACAAGCACCATACACAGTGATACCTTGACATTTGCCTGTAGCCTATCATGACTACTACCATTGCCGAATTCTAGTCATTCTTCTCCAATCGCAAGAGTAAGCAACTTACAATTTAAGCTTACCACGGAGAATTCTCAGACCCGCCCTCCTTCCTTCTTCTTCTTCTTCTTGCTCCATCGACATTTCTTGTTTGCCTGCGAGAGCTCTCTTTTTGGTCAAAACATGTGTTCTATTCCCTTATGCCCTTCTTGAGACTCATTTACGTGGGGAAAAACAGGTGCTCGTTTGGAGTCACATACCGTTGTCCTAATCATCAAAGAAAATCTCCTTCCAACTCCATCTTCCAGCCTTTGCCTTCTCACTTAGTCAGCGATCAGTGTTTCAGCAGAACACCTTTTCCTCTCCATCAAAACCTCCTTCCATTCCTACCTCATGCTAAGTTTCTACATTCACACATCTTTCTGCCAAGCCTACATAGCTGTGAAACTTTCTTCCCAAACTTTCATCCTCCCCAACAAGCTCGAGCTCCAAGGACACCCTTTGGCTTTCGCTGAGTCCAAGCTGCCCACGCAGCTCTCGCTGAGCCAAGTGTGCCGGGCGTCTGCATTCGAAGAAAGGCGCAGAGCCGCAGCGGGATGAGCCCTTTCCGGAGGCTGCTCGGAGAAGGGGTGCTTTAGGAAGGCCTTCTGCTTTGACGCCTGCTCCTGGCTGAGCTCTAGCTGCAGGGACTCTGCAAGGCTGAAGGACTAGCAAAGTGCCTGTCTCCACGCTGCGGGGTGAAGTGCTACGGCTCCGCCTTCCCTTTCGCAGAAGCGAGGACGCCCTCAGCCGGCTCGGCTTGTGAACGAGCCCTTGCTGGACTTCTGCGACTCGCTGCACTGCACACGCAAGCCCGCTGCTCTGCGGCTTCGTTCTTCGCCTCACCTTGTCCGCACGAAAGGGAAGCCCAGCGAGGGCACTGGACTTGGCCGCTTTTGCTCGTGCATGCTGCACGCACCCACGCTGTAGCGTGCACGCTTTCTTTGCCACAGCTCTGGAGGAGAAAGGCTCACGAAGGCTGTCTGCACTTCAGGCGGCTCTCTTGAAAGCTGGTTCTTGCACAGGCGAACTTACAGCCTTTCAGGCAGTGGGTACGCAGAGCCAGCCCTGCAGCTGTCAGCTACAGCTCGTAGGCATACCGGGAGCCGCTTTCTGTTCAAGTTACAAGGCATTATATCGGTTTCTTTGCTGAGTCCCTTAATACAGTACAAGCAACAAGCACCATACACAGTGATACCTTGACATTTGCCTGTAGCCTATCATGACTACTACCATTGCCGAATTCTAGTCATTCTTCTCCAATCGCAAGAGTAAGCAACTTACAATTTAAGCTTACCACGGAGAATTCTCAGACCCCCCCTCCTTCCTTCTTCTTCTTCTTCTTGCTCCATCGACATTTCTTGTTTGCCTGCGAGAGCTCTCTTTTTGGTCAAAACATGTGTTCTATTCCCTTATGCCCTTCTTGAGACTCATTTACGTGGGGAAAAACAGGTGCTCGTTTGGAGTCACATACCGTTGTCCTAATCATCAAAGAAAATCTCCTTCCAACTCCATCTTCCAGCCTTTGCCTTCTCACTTAGTCAGCGATCAGTGTTTCAGCAGAACACCTTTTCCTCTCCATCAAAACCTCCTTCCATTCCTACCTCATGCTAAGTTTCTACATTCACACATCTTTCTGCCAAGCCTACATAGCTGTGAAACTTTCTTCCCAAACTTTCATCCTCCCCAACAAGCTCGAGCTCCAAGGACACCCTTTGGCTTTCGCTGAGTCCAAGCTGCCCACGCAGCTCTCGCTGAGCCAAGTGTGCCGGGCGTCTGCATTCGAAGAAAGGCGCAGAGCCGCAGCGGGATGAGCCCTTTCCGGAGGCTGCTCGGAGAAGGGGTGCTTTAGGAAGGCCTTCTGCTTTGACGCCTGCTCCTGGCTGAGCTCTAGCTGCAGGGACTCTGCAAGGCTGAAGGACTAGCAAAGTGCCTGTCTCCACGCTGCGGGGTGAAGTGCTACGGCTCCGCCTTCCCTTTCGCAGAAGCGAGGACGCCCTCAGCCGGCTCGGCTTGTGAACGAGCCCTTGCTGGACTTCTGCGACTCGCTGCACTGCACACGCAAGCCCGCTGCTCTGCGGCTTCGTTCTTCGCCTCACCTTGTCCGCACGAAAGGGAAGCCCAGCGAGGGCACCGGACTTGGCCGCTTTTGCTCGTGCATGCTGCACGCACCCACGCTGTAGCGTGCACGCTTTCTTTGCCACAGCTCTGGAGGAGAAAGGCTCACGAAGGCTGTCTGCACTTCAGGCGGCTCTCTTGAAAGCTGGTTCTTGCACAGGCGAACTTACAGCCTTTCAGGCAGTGGGTACGCAGAGCCAGCCCTGCAGCTGTCAGCTACAGCTCGTAGGCATACCGGGAGCCGCTTTCTGTTCAAGTTACAAGGCATTATATCGGTTTCTTTGCTGAGTCCCTTAATACAGTACAAGCAACAAGCACCATACACAGTGATACCTTGACATTTGCCTGTAGCCTATCATGACTACTACCATTGCCGAATTCTAGTCATTCTTCTCCAATCGCAAGAGTAAGCAACTTACAATTTAAGCTTACCACGGAGAATTCTCAGACCCGCCCTCCTTCCTTCTTCTTCTTCTTCTTGCTCCATCGACATTTCTTGTTTGCCTGCGAGAGCTCTCTTTTTGGTCAAAACATGTGTTCTATTCCCTTATGCCCTTCTTGAGACTCATTTACGTGGGGAAAAACAGGTGCTCGTTTGGAGTCACATACCGTTGTCCTAATCATCAAAGAAAATCTCCTTCCAACTCCATCTTCCAGCCTTTGCCTTCTCACTTAGTCAGCGATCAGTGTTTCAGCAGAACACCTTTTCCTCTCCATCAAAACCTCCTTCCATTCCTACCTCATGCTAAGTTTCTACATTCACACATCTTTCTGCCAAGCCTACATAGCTGTGAAACTTTCTTCCCAAACTTTCATCCTCCCCAACAAGCTCGAGCTCCAAGGACACCCTTTGGCTTTCGCTGAGTCCAAGCTGCCCACGCAGCTCTCGCTGAGCCAAGTGTGCCGGGCGTCTGCATTCGAAGAAAGGCGCAGAGCCGCAGCGGGATGAGCCCTTTCCGGAGGCTGCTCGGAGAAGGGGTGCTTTAGGAAGGCCTTCTGCTTTGACGCCTGCTCCTGGCTGAGCTCTAGCTGCAGGGACTCTGCAAGGCTGAAGGACTAGCAAAGTGCCTGTCTCCACGCTGCGGGGTGAAGTGCTACGGCTCCGCCTTCCCTTTCGCAGAAGCGAGGACGCCCTCAGCCGGCTCGGCTTGTGAACGAGCCCTTGCTGGACTTCTGCGACTCGCTGCACTGCACACGCAAGCCCGCTGCTCTGCGGCTTCGTTCTTCGCCTCACCTTGTCCGCACGAAAGGGAAGCCCAGCGAGGGCACTGGACTTGGCCGCTTTTGCTCGTGCATGCTGCACGCACCCACGCTGTAGCGTGCACGCTTTCTTTGCCACAGCTCTGGAGGAGAAAGGCTCACGAAGGCTGTCTGCACTTCAGGCGGCTCTCTTGAAAGCTGGTTCTTGCACAGGCGAACTTACAGCCTTTCAGGCAGTGGGTACGCAGAGCCAGCCCTGCAGCTGTCAGCTACAGCTCGTAGGCATACCGGGAGCCGCTTTCTGTTCAAGTTACAAGGCATTATATCGGTTTCTTTGCTGAGTCCCTTAATACAGTACAAGCAACAAGCACCATACACAGTGATACCTTGACATTTGCCTGTAGCCTATCATGACTACTACCATTGCCGAATTCTAGTCATTCTTCTCCAATTGCAAGAGTAAGCAACTTACAATTTAAGCTTACCACGGAGAATTCTCAGACCCCCCCTCCTTCCTTCTTCTTCTTCTTCTTGCTCCATCGACATTTCTTGTTTGCCTGCGAGAGCTCTCTTTTTGGTCAAAACATGTGTTCTATTCCCTTATGCCCTTCTTGAGACTCATTTACGTGGGGAAAAACAGGTGCTCGTTTGGAGTCACATACCGTTGTCCTAATCATCAAAGAAAATCTCCTTCCAACTCCATCTTCCAGCCTTTGCCTTCTCACTTAGTCAGCGATCAGTGTTTCAGCAGAACACCTTTTCCTCTCCATCAAAACCTCCTTCCATTCCTACCTCATGCTAAGTTTCTACATTCACACATCTTTCTGCCAAGCCTACATAGCTGTGAAACTTTCTTCCCAAACTTTCATCCTCCCCAACAAGCTCGAGCTCCAAGGACACCCTTTGGCTTTCGCTGAGTCCAAGCTGCCCACGCAGCTCTCGCTGAGCCAAGTGTGCCGGGCGTCTGCATTCGAAGAAAGGCGCAGAGCCGCAGCGGGATGAGCCCTTTCCGGAGGCTGCTCGGAGAAGGGGTGCTTTAGGAAGGCCTTCTGCTTTGACGCCTGCTCCTGGCTGAGCTCTAGCTGCAGGGACTCTGCAAGGCTGAAGGACTAGCAAAGTGCCTGTCTCCACGCTGCGGGGTGAAGTGCTACGGCTCCGCCTTCCCTTTCACAGAAGCGAGGACGCCCTCAGCCGGCTCGGCTTGTGAACGAGCCCTTGCTGGACTTCTGCGACTCGCTGCACTGCACACGCAAGCCCGCTGCTCTGCGGCTTCGTTCTTCGCCTCACCTTGTCCGCACGAAAGGGAAGCCCAGCGAGGGCACCGGACTTGGCCGCTTTTGCTCGTGCATGCTGCACGCACCCACGCTGTAGCGTGCACGCTTTCTTTGCCACAGCTCTGGAGGAGAAAGGCTCACGAAGGCTGTCTGCACTTCAGGCGGCTCTCTTGAAAGCTGGTTCTTGCACAGGCGAACTTACAGCCTTTCAGGCAGTGGGTACGCAGAGCCAGCCCTGCAGCTGTCAGCTACAGCTCGTAGGCATACCGGGAGCCGCTTTCTGTTCAAGTTACAAGGCATTATATCGGTTTCTTTGCTGAGTCCCTTAATACAGTACAAGCAACAAGCACCATACACAGTGATACCTTGACATTTGCCTGTAGCCTATCATGACTACTACCATTGCCGAATTCTAGTCATTCTTCTCCAATCGCAAGAGTAAGCAACTTACAATTTAAGCTTACCACGGAGAATTCTCAGACCCGCCCTCCTTCCTTCTTCTTCTTCTTCTTGCTCCATCGACATTTCTTGTTTGCCTGCGAGAGCTCTCTTTTTGGTCAAAACATGTGTTCTATTCCCTTATGCCCTTCTTGAGACTCATTTACGTGGGGAAAAACAGGTGCTCGTTTGGAGTCACATACCGTTGTCCTAATCATCAAAGAAAATCTCCTTCCAACTCCATCTTCCAGCCTTTGCCTTCTCACTTAGTCAGCGATCAGTGTTTCAGCAGAACACCTTTTCCTCTCCATCAAAACCTCCTTCCATTCCTACCTCATGCTAAGTTTCTACATTCACACATCTTTCTGCCAAGCCTACATAGCTGTGAAACTTTCTTCCCAAACTTTCATCCTCCCCAACAAGCTCGAGCTCCAAGGACACCCTTTGGCTTTCGCTGAGTCCAAGCTGCCCACGCAGCTCTCGCTGAGCCAAGTGTGCCGGGCGTCTGCATTCGAAGAAAGGCGCAGAGCCGCAGCGGGATGAGCCCTTTCCGGAGGCTGCTCGGAGAAGGGGTGCTTTAGGAAGGCCTTCTGCTTTGACGCCTGCTCCTGGCTGAGCTCTAGCTGCAGGGACTCTGCAAGGCTGAAGGACTAGCAAAGTGCCTGTCTCCACGCTGCGGGGTGAAGTGCTACGGCTCCGCCTTCCCTTTCGCAGAAGCGAGGACGCCCTCAGCCGGCTCGGCTTGTGAACGAGCCCTTGCTGGACTTCTGCGACTCGCTGCACTGCACACGCAAGCCCGCTGCTCTGCGGCTTCGTTCTTCGCCTCACCTTGTCCGCACGAAAGGGAAGCCCAGCGAGGGCACCGGACTTGGCCGCTTTTGCTCGTGCATGCTGCACGCACCCACGCTGTAGCGTGCACGCTTTCTTTGCCACAGCTCTGGAGGAGAAAGGCTCACGAAGGCTGTCTGCACTTCAGGCGGCTCTCTTGAAAGCTGGTTCTTGCATAGGCGAACTTACAGCCTTTCAGGCAGTGGGTACGCAGAGCCAGCCCTGCAGCTGTCAGCTACAGCTCGTAGGCATACCGGGAGCCGCTTTCTGTTCAAGTTACAAGGCATTATATCGGTTTCTT
Organism: Coloeus monedula; assembly: GCF_965178545.1. Taxonomy (NCBI): domain Eukaryota; kingdom Metazoa; phylum Chordata; class Aves; order Passeriformes; family Corvidae; genus Coloeus; species Coloeus monedula. Next base: position 9,317,487 of record NC_138797.1, on the reverse strand, counting down.
TGCTGAGTCCCTTAATACAGTACAAGCAACAAGCACCATACACAGTGATACCTTGACATTTGCCTGTAGCCTATCATGACTACTACCATTGCCGAATTCTAGTCATTCTTCTCCAATCGCAAGAGTAAGCAACTTACAATTTAAGCTTACCACGGAGAATTCTCAGACCCGCCCTCCTTCCTTCTTCTTCTTCTTCTTGCTCCATCGACATTTCTTGTTTGCCTGCGAGAGCTCTCTTTTTGGTCAAAACATGTGTTCTATTCCCTTATGCCCTTCTTGAGACTCATTTACGTGGGGAAAAACAGGTGCTCGTTTGGAGTCACATACCGTTGTCCTAATCATCAAAGAAAATCTCCTTCCAACTCCATCTTCCAGCCTTTGCCTTCTCACTTAGTCAGCGATCAGTGTTTCAGCAGAACACCTTTTCCTCTCCATCAAAACCTCCTTCCATTCCTACCTCATGCTAAGTTTCTACATTCACACATCTTTCTGCCAAGCCTACATAGCTGTGAAACTTTCTTCCCAAACTTTCATCCTCCCCAACAAGCTCGAGCTCCAAGGACACCCTTTGGCTTTCGCTGAGTCCAAGCTGCCCACGCAGCTCTCGCTGAGCCAAGTGTGCCGGGCGTCTGCATTCGAAGAAAGGCGCAGAGCCGCAGCGGGATGAGCCCTTTCCGGAGGCTGCTCGGAGAAGGGGTGCTTTAGGAAGGCCTTCTGCTTTGACGCCTGCTCCTGGCTGAGCTCTAGCTGCAGGGACTCTGCAAGGCTGAAGGACTAGCAAAGTGCCTGTCTCCACGCTGCGGGGTGAAGTGCTACGGCTCCGCCTTCCCTTTCGCAGAAGCGAGGACGCCCTCAGCCGGCTCGGCTTGTGAACGAGCCCTTGCTGGACTTCTGCGACTCGCTGCACTGCACACGCAAGCCCGCTGCTCTGCGGCTTCGTTCTTCGCCTCACCTTGTCCGCACGAAAGGGAAGCCCAGCGAGGGCACCGGACTTGGCCGCTTTTGCTCGTGCATGCTGCACGCACCCACGCTGTAGCGTGCACGCTTTCTTTGCCACAGCTCTGGAGGAGAAAGGCTCACGAAGGCTGTCTGCACTTCAGGCGGCTCTCTTGAAAGCTGGTTCTTGCATAGGCGAACTTACAGCCTTTCAGGCAGTGGGTACGCAGAGCCAGCCCTGCAGCTGTCAGCTACAGCTCGTAGGCATACCGGGAGCCGCTTTCTGTTCAAGTTACAAGGCATTATATCGGTTTCTTTGCTGAGTCCCTTAATACAGTACAAGCAACAAGCACCATACACAGTGATACCTTGACATTTGCCTGTAGCCTATCATGACTACTACCATTGCCGAATTCTAGTCATTCTTCTCCAATCGCAAGAGTAAGCAACTTACAATTTAAGCTTACCACGGAGAATTCTCAGACCCGCCCTCCTTCCTTCTTCTTCTTCTTCTTGCTCCATCGACATTTCTTGTTTGCCTGCGAGAGCTCTCTTTTTGGTCAAAACATGTGTTCTATTCCCTTATGCCCTTCTTGAGACTCATTTACGTGGGGAAAAACAGGTGCTCGTTTGGAGTCACATACCGTTGTCCTAATCATCAAAGAAAATCTCCTTCCAACTCCATCTTCCAGCCTTTGCCTTCTCACTTAGTCAGCGATCAGTGTTTCAGCAGAACACCTTTTCCTCTCCATCAAAACCTCCTTCCATTCCTACCTCATGCTAAGTTTCTACATTCACACATCTTTCTGCCAAGCCTACATAGCTGTGAAACTTTCTTCCCAAACTTTCATCCTCCCCAACAAGCTCGAGCTCCAAGGACACCCTTTGGCTTTCGCTGAGTCCAAGCTGCCCACGCAGCTCTCGCTGAGCCAAGTGTGCCGGGCGTCTGCATTCGAAGAAAGGCGCAGAGCCGCAGCGGGATGAGCCCTTTCCGGAGGCTGCTCGGAGAAGGGGTGCTTTAGGAAGGCCTTCTGCTTTGACGCCTGCTCCTGGCTGAGCTCTAGCTGCAGGGACTCTGCAAGGCTGAAGGACTAGCAAAGTGCCTGTCTCCACGCTGCGGGGTGAAGTGCTACGGCTCCGCCTTCCCTTTCGCAGAAGCGAGGACGCCCTCAGCCGGCTCGGCTTGTGAACGAGCCCTTGCTGGACTTCTGCGACTCGCTGCACTGCACACGCAAGCCCGCTGCTCTGCGGCTTCGTTCTTCGCCTCACCTTGTCCGCACGAAAGGGAAGCCCAGCGAGGGCACCGGACTTGGCCGCTTTTGCTCGTGCATGCTGCACGCACCCACGCTGTAGCGTGCACGCTTTCTTTGCCACAGCTCTGGAGGAGAAAGGCTCACGAAGGCTGTCTGCACTTCAGGCGGCTCTCTTGAAAGCTGGTTCTTGCATAGGCGAACTTACAGCCTTTCAGGCAGTGGGTACGCAGAGCCAGCCCTGCAGCTGTCAGCTACAGCTCGTAGGCATACCGGGAGCCGCTTTCTGTTCAAGTTACAAGGCATTATATCGGTTTCTTTGCTGAGTCCCTTAATACAGTACAAGCAACAAGCACCATACACAGTGATACCTTGACATTTGCCTGTAGCCTATCATGACTACTACCATTGCCGAATTCTAGTCATTCTTCTCCAATCGCAAGAGTAAGCAACTTACAATTTAAGCTTACCACGGAGAATTCTCAGACCCCCCCTCCTTCCTTCTTCTTCTTCTTCTTGCTCCATCGACATTTCTTGTTTGCCTGCGAGAGCTCTCTTTTTGGTCAAAACATGTGTTCTATTCCCTTATGCCCTTCTTGAGACTCATTTACGTGGGGAAAAACAGGTGCTCGTTTGGAGTCACATACCGTTGTCCTAATCATCAAAGAAAATCTCCTTCCAACTCCATCTTCCAGCCTTTGCCTTCTCACTTAGTCAGCGATCAGTGTTTCAGCAGAACACCTTTTCCTCTCCATCAAAACCTCCTTCCATTCCTACCTCATGCTAAGTTTCTACATTCACACATCTTTCTGCCAAGCCTACATAGCTGTGAAACTTTCTTCCCAAACTTTCATCCTCCCCAACAAGCTCGAGCTCCAAGGACACCCTTTGGCTTTCGCTGAGTCCAAGCTGCCCACGCAGCTCTCGCTGAGCCAAGTGTGCCGGGCGTCTGCATTCGAAGAAAGGCGCAGAGCCGCAGCGGGATGAGCCCTTTCCGGAGGCTGCTCGGAGAAGGGGTGCTTTAGGAAGGCCTTCTGCTTTGACGCCTGCTCCTGGCTGAGCTCTAGCTGCAGGGACTCTGCAAGGCTGAAGGACTAGCAAAGTGCCTGTCTCCACGCTGCGGGGTGAAGTGCTACGGCTCCGCCTTCCCTTTCGCAGAAGCGAGGACGCCCTCAGCCGGCTCGGCTTGTGAACGAGCCCTTGCTAGACTTCTGCGACTCGCTGCACTGCACACGCAAGCCCGCTGCTCTGCGGCTTCGTTCTTCGCCTCACCTTGTCCGCACGAAAGGGAAGCCCAGCGAGGGCACCGGACTTGGCCGCTTTTGCTCGTGCATGCTGCACGCACCCACGCTGTAGCGTGCACGCTTTCTTTGCCACAGCTCTGGAGGAGAAAGGCTCACGAAGGCTGTCTGCACTTCAGGCGGCTCTCTTGAAAGCTGGTTCTTGCACAGGCGAACTTACAGCCTTTCAGGCAGTGGGTACGCAGAGCCAGCCCTGCAGCTGTCAGCTACAGCTCGTAGGCATACCGGGAGCCGCTTTCTGTTCAAGTTACAAGGCATTATATCGGTTTCTTTGCTGAGTCCCTTAATACAGTACAAGCAACAAGCACCATACACAGTGATACCTTGACATTTGCCTGTAGCCTATCATGACTACTACCATTGCCGAATTCTAGTCATTCTTCTCCAATCGCAAGAGTAAGCAACTTACAATTTAAGCTTACCACGGAGAATTCTCAGACCCCCCCTCCTTCCTTCTTCTTCTTCTTCTTGCTCCATCGACATTTCTTGTTTGCCTGCGAGAGCTCTCTTTTTGGTCAAAACATGTGTTCTATTCCCTTATGCCCTTCTTGAGACTCATTTACGTGGGGAAAAACAGGTGCTCGTTTGGAGTCACATACCGTTGTCCTAATCATCAAAGAAAATCTCCTTCCAACTCCATCTTCCAGCCTTTGCCTTCTCACTTAGTCAGCGATCAGTGTTTCAGCAGAACACCTTTTCCTCTCCATCAAAACCTCCTTCCATTCCTACCTCATGCTAAGTTTCTACATTCACACATCTTTCTGCCAAGCCTACATAGCTGTGAAACTTTCTTCCCAAACTTTCATCCTCCCCAACAAGCTCGAGCTCCAAGGACACCCTTTGGCTTTCGCTGAGTCCATGCTGCCCACGCAGCTCTCGCTGAGCCAAGTGTGCCGGGCGTCTGCATTCGAAGAAAGGCGCAGAGCCGCAGCGGGATGAGCCCTTTCCGGAGGCTGCTCGGAGAAGGGGTGCTTTAGGAAGGCCTTCTGCTTTGACGCCTGCTCCTGGCTGAGCTCTAGCTGCAGGGACTCTGCAAGGCTGAAGGACTAGCAAAGTGCCTGTCTCCACGCTGCGGGGTGAAGTGCTACGGCTCCGCCTTCCCTTTCGCAGAAGCGAGGACGCCCTCAGCCGGCTCGGCTTGTGAACGAGCCCTTGCTGGACTTCTGCGACTCGCTGCACTGCACACGCAAGCCCGCTGCTCTGCGGCTTCGTTCTTCGCCTCACCTTGTCCGCACGAAAGGGAAGCCCAGCGAGGGCACCGGACTTGGCCGCTTTTGCTCGTGCATGCTGCACGCACCCACGCTGTAGCGTGCACGCTTTCTTTGCCACAGCTCTGGAGGAGAAAGGCTCACGAAGGCTGTCTGCACTTCAGGCGGCTCTCTTGAAAGCTGGTTCTTGCACAGGCGAACTTACAGCCTTTCAGGCAGTGGGTACGCAGAGCCAGCCCTGCAGCTGTCAGCTACAGCTCGTAGGCATACCGGGAGCCGCTTTCTGTTCAAGTTACAAGGCATTATATCGGTTTCTTTGCTGAGTCCCTTAATACAGTACAAGCAACAAGCACCATACACAGTGATACCTTGACATTTGCCTGTAGCCTATCATGACTACTACCATTGCCGAATTCTAGTCATTCTTCTCCAATCGCAAGAGTAAGCAACTTACAATTTAAGCTTACCACGGAGAATTCTCAGACCCGCCCTCCTTCCTTCTTCTTCTTCTTCTTGCTCCATCGACATTTCTTGTTTGCCTGCGAGAGCTCTCTTTTTGGTCAAAACATGTGTTCTATTCCCTTATGCCCTTCTTGAGACTCATTTACGTGGGGAAAAACAGGTGCTCGTTTGGAGTCACATACCGTTGTCCTAATCATCAAAGAAAATCTCCTTCCAACTCCATCTTCCAGCCTTTGCCTTCTCACTTAGTCAGCGATCAGTGTTTCAGCAGAACACCTTTTCCTCTCCATCAAAACCTCCTTCCATTCCTACCTCATGCTAAGTTTCTACATTCACACATCTTTCTGCCAAGCCTACATAGCTGTGAAACTTTCTTCCCAAACTTTCATCCTCCCCAACAAGCTCGAGCTCCAAGGACACCCTTTGGCTTTCGCTGAGTCCAAGCTGCCCACGCAGCTCTCGCTGAGCCAAGTGTGCCGGGCGTCTGCATTCGAAGAAAGGCGCAGAGCCGCAGCGGGATGAGCCCTTTCCGGAGGCTGCTCGGAGAAGGGGTGCTTTAGGAAGGCCTTCTGCTTTGACGCCTGCTCCTGGCTGAGCTCTAGCTGCAGGGACTCTGCAAGGCTGAAGGACTAGCAAAGTGCCTGTCTCCACGCTGCGGGGTGAAGTGCTACGGCTCCGCCTTCCCTTTCGCAGAAGCGAGGACGCCCTCAGCCGGCTCGGCTTGTGAACGAGCCCTTGCTGGACTTCTGCGACTCGCTGCACTGCACATGCAAGCCCGCTGCTCTGCGGCTTCGTTCTTCGCCTCACCTTGTCCGCACGAAAGGGAAGCCCAGCGAGGGCACTGGACTTGGCCGCTTTTGCTCGTGCATGCTGCACGCACCCACGCTGTAGCGTGCACGCTTTCTTTGCCACAGCTCTGGAGGAGAAAGGCTCACGAAGGCTGTCTGCACTTCAGGCGGCTCTCTTGAAAGCTGGTTCTTGCACAGGCGAACTTACAGCCTTTCAGGCAGTGGGTACGCAGAGCCAGCCCTGCAGCTGTCAGCTACAGCTCGTAGGCATACCGGGAGCCGCTTTCTGTTCAAGTTACAAGGCATTATATCGGTTTCTTTGCTGAGTCCCTTAATACAGTACAAGCAACAAGCACCATACACAGTGATACCTTGACATTTGCCTGTAGCCTATCATGACTACTACCATTGCCGAATTCTAGTCATTCTTCTCCAATCGCAAGAGTAAGCAACTTACAATTTAAGCTTACCACGGAGAATTCTCAGACCCCCCCTCCTTCCTTCTTCTTCTTCTTCTTGCTCCATCGACATTTCTTGTTTGCCTGCGAGAGCTCTCTTTTTGGTCAAAACATGTGTTCTATTCCCTTATGCCCTTCTTGAGACTCATTTACGTGGGGAAAAACAGGTGCTCGTTTGGAGTCACATACCGTTGTCCTAATCATCAAAGAAAATCTCCTTCCAACTCCATCTTCCAGCCTTTGCCTTCTCACTTAGTCAGCGATCAGTGTTTCAGCAGAACACCTTTTCCTCTCCATCAAAACCTCCTTCCATTCCTACCTCATGCTAAGTTTCTACATTCACACATCTTTCTGCCAAGCCTACATAGCTGTGAAACTTTCTTCCCAAACTTTCATCCTCCCCAACAAGCTCGAGCTCCAAGGACACCCTTTGGCTTTCGCTGAGTCCATGCTGCCCACGCAGCTCTCGCTGAGCCAAGTGTGCCGGGCGTCTGCATTCGAAGAAAGGCGCAGAGCCGCAGCGGGATGAGCCCTTTCCGGAGGCTGCTCGGAGAAGGGGTGCTTTAGGAAGGCCTTCTGCTTTGACGCCTGCTCCTGGCTGAGCTCTAGCTGCAGGGACTCTGCAAGGCTGAAGGACTAGCAAAGTGCCTGTCTCCACGCTGCGGGGTGAAGTGCTACGGCTCCGCCTTCCCTTTCGCAGAAGCGAGGACGCCCTCAGCCGGCTCGGCTTGTGAACGAGCCCTTGCTGGACTTCTGCGACTCGCTGCACTGCACACGCAAGCCCGCTGCTCTGCGGCTTCGTTCTTCGCCTCACCTTGTCCGCACGAAAGGGAAGCCCAGCGAGGGCACCGGACTTGGCCGCTTTTGCTCGTGCATGCTGCACGCACCCACGCTGTAGCGTGCACGCTTTCTTTGCCACAGCTCTGGAGGAGAAAGGCTCACGAAGGCTGTCTGCACTTCAGGCGGCTCTCTTGAAAGCTGGTTCTTGCACAGGCGAACTTACAGCCTTTCAGGCAGTGGGTACGCAGAGCCAGCCCTGCAGCTGTCAGCTACAGCTCGTAGGCATACCGGGAGCCGCTTTCTGTTCAAGTTACAAGGCATTATATCGGTTTCTTTGCTGAGTCCCTTAATACAGTACAAGCAACAAGCACCATACACAGTGATACCTTGACATTTGCCTGTAGCCTATCATGACTACTACCATTGCCGAATTCTAGTCATTCTTCTCCAATCGCAAGAGTAAGCAACTTACAATTTAAGCTTACCACGGAGAATTCTCAGACCCCCCCTCCTTCCTTCTTCTTCTTCTTCTTGCTCCATCGACATTTCTTGTTTGCCTGCGAGAGCTCTCTTTTTGGTCAAAACATGTGTTCTATTCCCTTATGCCCTTCTTGAGACTCATTTACGTGGGGAAAAACAGGTGCTCGTTTGGAGTCACATACCGTTGTCCTAATCATCAAAGAAAATCTCCTTCCAACTCCATCTTCCAGCCTTTGCCTTCTCACTTAGTCAGCGATCAGTGTTTCAGCAGAACACCTTTTCCTCTCCATCAAAACCTCCTTCCATTCCTACCTCATGCTAAGTTTCTACATTCACACATCTTTCTGCCAAGCCTACATAGCTGTGAAACTTTCTTCCCAAACTTTCATCCTCCCCAACAAGCTCGAGCTCCAAGGACACCCTTTGGCTTTCGCTGAGTCCATGCTGCCCACGCAGCTCTCGCTGAGCCAAGTGTGCCGGGCGTCTGCATTCGAAGAAAGGCGCAGAGCCGCAGCGGGATGAGCCCTTTCCGGAGGCTGCTCGGAGAAGGGGTGCTTTAGGAAGGCCTTCTGCTTTGACGCCTGCTCCTGGCTGAGCTCTAGCTGCAGGGACTCTGCAAGGCTGAAGGACTAGCAAAGTGCCTGTCTCCACGCTGCGGGGTGAAGTGCTACGGCTCCGCCTTCCCTTTCGCAGAAGCGAGGACGCCCTCAGCCGGCTCGGCTTGTGAACGAGCCCTTGCTGGACTTCTGCGACTCGCTGCACTGCACACGCAAGCCCGCTGCTCTGCGGCTTCGTTCTTCGCCTCACCTTGTCCGCACGAAAGGGAAGCCCAGCGAGGGCACCGGACTTGGCCGCTTTTGCTCGTGCATGCTGCACGCACCCACGCTGTAGCGTGCACGCTTTCTTTGCCACAGCTCTGGAGGAGAAAGGCTCACGAAGGCTGTCTGCACTTCAGGCGGCTCTCTTGAAAGCTGGTTCTTGCACAGGCGAACTTACAGCCTTTCAGGCAGTGGGTACGCAGAGCCAGCCCTGCAGCTGTCAGCTACAGCTCGTAGGCATACCGGGAGCCGCTTTCTGTTCAAGTTACAAGGCATTATATCGGTTTCTTTGCTGAGTCCCTTAATACAGTACAAGCAACAAGCACCATACACAGTGATACCTTGACATTTGCCTGTAGCCTATCATGACTACTACCATTGCCGAATTCTAGTCATTCTTCTCCAATCGCAAGAGTAAGCAACTTACAATTTAAGCTTACCACGGAGAATTCTCAGACCCGCCCTCCTTCCTTCTTCTTCTTCTTCTTGCTCCATCGACATTTCTTGTTTGCCTGCGAGAGCTCTCTTTTTGGTCAAAACATGTGTTCTATTCCCTTATGCCCTTCTTGAGACTCATTTACGTGGGGAAAAACAGGTGCTCGTTTGGAGTCACATACCGTTGTCCTAATCATCAAAGAAAATCTCCTTCCAACTCCATCTTCCAGCCTTTGCCTTCTCACTTAGTCAGCGATCAGTGTTTCAGCAGAACACCTTTTCCTCTCCATCAAAACCTCCTTCCATTCCTACCTCATGCTAAGTTTCTACATTCACACATCTTTCTGCCAAGCCTACATAGCTGTGAAACTTTCTTCCCAAACTTTCATCCTCCCCAACAAGCTCGAGCTCCAAGGACACCCTTTGGCTTTCGCTGAGTCCAAGCTGCCCACGCAGCTCTCGCTGAGCCAAGTGTGCCGGGCGTCTGCATTCGAAGAAAGGCGCAGAGCCGCAGCGGGATGAGCCCTTTCCGGAGGCTGCTCGGAGAAGGGGTGCTTTAGGAAGGCCTTCTGCTTTGACGCCTGCTCCTGGCTGAGCTCTAGCTGCAGGGACTCTGCAAGGCTGAAGGACTAGCAAAGTGCCTGTCTCCACGCTGCGGGGTGAAGTGCTACGGCTCCGCCTTCCCTTTCGCAGAAGCGAGGACGCCCTCAGCCGGCTCGGCTTGTGAACGAGCCCTTGCTGGACTTCTGCGACTCGCTGCACTGCACACGCAAGCCCGCTGCTCTGCGGCTTCGTTCTTCGCCTCACCTTGTCCGCACGAAAGGGAAGCCCAGCGAGGGCACCGGACTTGGCCGCTTTTGCTCGTGCATGCTGCACGCACCCACGCTGTAGCGTGCACGCTTTCTTTGCCACAGCTCTGGAGGAGAAAGGCTCACGAAGGCTGTCTGCACTTCAGGCGGCTCTCTTGAAAGCTGGTTCTTGCACAGGCGAACTTACAGCCTTTCAGGCAGTGGGTACGCAGAGCCAGCCCTGCAGCTGTCAGCTACAGCTCGTAGGCATACCGGGAGCCGCTTTCTGTTCAAGTTACAAGGCATTATATCGGTTTCTTTGCTGAGTCCCTTAATACAGTACAAGCAACAAGCACCATACACAGTGATACCTTGACATTTGCCTGTAGCCTATCATGACTACTACCATTGCCGAATTCTAGTCATTCTTCTCCAATCGCAAGAGTAAGCAACTTACAATTTAAGCTTACCACGGAGAATTCTCAGACCCCCCCTCCTTCCTTCTTCTTCTTCTTCTTGCTCCATCGACATTCCTTGTTTGCCTGCGAGAGCTCTCTTTTTGGTCAAAACATGTGTTCTATTCCCTTATGCCCTTCTTGAGACTCATTTACGTGGGGAAAAACAGGTGCTCGTTTGGAGTCACATACCGTTGTCCTAATCATCAAAGAAAATCTCCTTCCAACTCCATCTTCCAGCCTTTGCCTTCTCACTTAGTCAGCGATCAGTGTTTCAGCAGAACACCTTTTCCTCTCCATCAAAACCTCCTTCCATTCCTACCTCATGCTAAGTTTCTACATTCACACATCTTTCTGCCAAGCCTACATAGCTGTGAAACTTTCTTCCCAAACTTTCATCCTCCCCAACAAGCTCGAGCTCCAAGGACACCCTTTGGCTTTCGCTGAGTCCAAGCTGCCCACGCAGCTCTCGCTGAGCCAAGTGTGCCGGGCGTCTGCATTCGAAGAAAGGCGCAGAGCCGCAGCGGGATGAGCCCTTTCCGGAGGCTGCTCGGAGAAGGGGTGCTTTAGGAAGGCCTTCTGCTTTGACGCCTGCTCCTGGCTGAGCTCTAGCTGCAGGGACTCTGCAAGGCTGAAGGACTAGCAAAGTGCCTGTCTCCACGCTGCGGGGTGAAGTGCTACGGCTCCGCCTTCCCTTTCGCAGAAGCGAGGACGCCCTCAGCCGGCTCGGCTTGTGAACGAGCCCTTGCTGGACTTCTGCGACTCGCTGCACTGCACACGCAAGCCCGCTGCTCTGCGGCTTCGTTCTTCGCCTCACCTTGTCCGCACGAAAGGGAAGCCCAGCGAGGGCACCGGACTTGGCCGCTTTTGCTCGTGCATGCTGCACGCACCCACGCTGTAGCGTGCACGCTTTCTTTGCCACAGCTCTGGAGGAGAAAGGCTCACGAAGGCTGTCTGCACTTCAGGCGGCTCTCTTGAAAGCTGGTTCTTGCACAGGCGAACTTACAGCCTTTCAGGCAGTGGGTACGCAGAGCCAGCCCTGCAGCTGTCAGCTACAGCTCGTAGGCATACCGGGAGCCGCTTTCTGTTCAAGTTACAAGGCATTATATCGGTTTCTTTGCTGAGTCCCTTAATACAGTACAAGCAACAAGCACCATACACAGTGATACCTTGACATTTGCCTGTAGCCTATCATGACTACTACCATTGCCGGATTCTAGTCATTCTTCTCCAATCGCAAGAGTAAGCAACTTACAATTTAAGCTTACCACGGAGAATTCTCAGACCCCCCCTCCTTCCTTCTTCTTCTTCTTCTTGCTCCATCGACATTTCTTGTTTGCCTGCGAGAGCTCTCTTTTTGGTCAAAACATGTGTTCTATTCCCTTATGCCCTTCTTGAGACTCATTTACGTGGGGAAAAACAGGTGCTCGTTTGGAGTCACATACCGTTGTCCTAATCATCAAAGAAAATCTCCTTCCAACTCCATCTTCCAGCCTTTGCCTTCTCACTTAGTCAGCGATCAGTGTTTCAGCAGAACACCTTTTCCTCTCCATCAAAACCTCCTTCCATTCCTACCTCATGCTAAGTTTCTACATTCACACATCTTTCTGCCAAGCCTACATAGCTGTGAAACTTTCTTCCCAAACTTTCATCCTCCCCAACAAGCTCGAGCTCCAAGGACACCCTTTGGCTTTCGCTGAGTCCAAGCTGCCCACGCAGCTCTCGCTGAGCCAAGTGTGCCGGGCGTCTGCATTCGAAGAAAGGCGCAGAGCCGCAGCGGGATGAGCCCTTTCCGGAGGCTGCTCGGAGAAGGGGTGCTTTAGGAAGGCCTTCTGCTTTGACGCCTGCTCCTGGCTGAGCTCTAGCTGCAGGGACTCTGCAAGGCTGAAGGACTAGCAAAGTGCCTGTCTCCACGCTGCGGGGGAAGTGCTACGGCTCCGCCTTCCCTTTCGCAGAAGCGAGGACGCCCTCAGCCGGCTCGGCTTGTGAACGAGCCCTTGCTGGACTTCTGCGACTCGCTGCACTGCACACGCAAGCCCGCTGCTCTGCGGCTTCGTTCTTCGCCTCACCTTGTCCGCACGAAAGGGAAGCCCAGCGAGGGCACCGGACTTGGCCGCTTTTGCTCGTGCATGCTGCACGCACCCACGCTGTAGCGTGCACGCTTTCTTTGCCACAGCTCTGGAGGAGAAAGGCTCACGAAGGCTGTCTGCACTTCAGGCGGCTCTCTTGAAAGCTGGTTCTTGCATAGGCGAACTTACAGCCTTTCAGGCAGTGGGTACGCAGAGCCAGCCCTGCAGCTGTCAGCTACAGCTCGTAGGCATACCGGGAGCCGCTTTCTGTTCAAGTTACAAGGCATTATATCGGTTTCTTTGCTGAGTCCCTTAATACAGTACAAGCAACAAGCACCATACACAGTGATACCTTGACATTTGCCTGTAGCCTATCATGACTACTACCATTGCCGAATTCTAGTCATTCTTCTCCAATCGCAAGAGTAAGCAACTTACAATTTAAGCTTACCACGGAGAATTCTCAGACCCCCCCCCCCCCCGCCCTCCTTCCTTCTTCTTCTTCTTCTTGCTCCATCGACATTTCTTGTTTGCCTGCGAGAGCTCTCTTTTTGGTCAAAACATGTGTTCTATTCCCTTATGCCCTTCTTGAGACTCATTTACGTGGGGAAAAACAGGTGCTCGTTTGGAGTCACATACCGTTGTCCTAATCATCAAAGAAAATCTCCTTCCAACTCCATCTTCCAGCCTTTGCCTTCTCACTTAGTCAGCGATCAGTGTTTCAGCAGAACACCTTTTCCTCTCCATCAAAACCTCCTTCCATTCCTACCTCATGCTAAGTTTCTACATTCACACATCTTTCTGCCAAGCCTACATAGCTGTGAAACTTTCTTCCCAAACTTTCATCCTCCCCAACAAGCTCGAGCTCCAAGGACACCCTTTGGCTTTCGCTGAGTCCAAGCTGCCCACGCAGCTCTCGCTGAGCCAAGTGTGCCGGGCGTCTGCATTCGAAGAAAGGCGCAGAGCCGCAGCGGGATGAGCCCTTTCCGGAGGCTGCTCGGAGAAGGGGTGCTTTAGGAAGGCCTTCTGCTTTGACGCCTGCTCCTGGCTGAGCTCTAGCTGCAGGGACTCTGCAAGGCTGAAGGACTAGCAAAGTGCCTGTCTCCACGCTGCGGGGTGAAGTGCTACGGCTCCGCCTTCCCTTTCGCAGAAGCGAGGACGCCCTCAGCCGGCTCGGCTTGTGAACGAGCCCTTGCTGGACTTCTGCGACTCGCTGCACTGCACACGCAAGCCCGCTGCTCTGCGGCTTCGTTCTTCGCCTCACCTTGTCCGCACGAAAGGGAAGCCCAGCGAGGGCACCGGACTTGGCCGCTTTTGCTCGTGCATGCTGCACGCACCCACGCTGTAGCGTGCACGCTTTCTTTGCCACAGCTCTGGAGGAGAAAGGCTCACGAAGGCTGTCTGCACTTCAGGCGGCTCTCTTGAAAGCTGGTTCTTGCATAGGCGAACTTACAGCCTTTCAGGCAGTGGGTACGCAGAGCCAGCCCTGCAGCTGTCAGCTACAGCTCGTAGGCATACCGGGAGCCGCTTTCTGTTCAAGTTACAAGGCATTATATCGGTTTCTTTGCTGAGTCCCTTAATACAGTACAAGCAACAAGCACCATACACAGTGATACCTTGACATTTGCCTGTAGCCTATCATGACTACTACCATTGCCGAATTCTAGTCATTCTTCTCCAATCGCAAGAGTAAGCAACTTACAATTTAAGCTTACCACGGAGAATTCTCAGACCCGCCCTCCTTCCTTCTTCTTCTTCTTCTTGCTCCATCGACATTTCTTGTTTGCCTGCGAGAGCTCTCTTTTTGGTCAAAACATGTGTTCTATTCCCTTATGCCCTTCTTGAGACTCATTTACGTGGGGAAAAACAGGTGCTCGTTTGGAGTCACATACCGTTGTCCTAATCATCAAAGAAAATCTCCTTCCAACTCCATCTTCCAGCCTTTGCCTTCTCACTTAGTCAGCGATCAGTGTTTCAGCAGAACACCTTTTCCTCTCCATCAAAACCTCCTTCCATTCCTACCTCATGCTAAGTTTCTACATTCACACATCTTTCTGCCAAGCCTACATAGCTGTGAAACTTTCTTCCCAAACTTTCATCCTCCCCAACAAGCTCGAGCTCCAAGGACACCCTTTGGCTTTCGCTGAGTCCAAGCTGCCCACGCAGCTCTCGCTGAGCCAAGTGTGCCGGGCGTCTGCATTCGAAGAAAGGCGCAGAGCCGCAGCGGGATGAGCCCTTTCCGGAGGCTGCTCGGAGAAGGGGTGCTTTAGGAAGGCCTTCTGCTTTGACGCCTGCTCCTGGCTGAGCTCTAGCTGCAGGGACTCTGCAAGGCTGAAGGACTAGCAAAGTGCCTGTCTCCACGCTGCGGGGTGAAGTGCTACGGCTCCGCCTTCCCTTTCGCAGAAGCGAGGACGCCCTCAGCCGGCTCGGCTTGTGAACGAGCCCTTGCTGGACTTCTGCGACTCGCTGCACTGCACACGCAAGCCCGCTGCTCTGCGGCTTCGTTCTTCGCCTCACCTTGTCCGCACGAAAGGGAAGCCCAGCGAGGGCACCGGACTTGGCCGCTTTTGCTCGTGCATGCTGCACGCACCCACGCTGTAGCGTGCACGCTTTCTTTGCCACAGCTCTGGAGGAGAAAGGCTCACGAAGGCTGTCTGCACTTCAGGCGGCTCTCTTGAAAGCTGGTTCTTGCACAGGCGAACTTACAGCCTTTCAGGCAGTGGGTACGCAGAGCCAGCCCTGCAGCTGTCAGCTACAGCTCGTAGGCATACCGGGAGCCGCTTTCTGTTCAAGTTACAAGGCATTATATCGGTTTCTTTGCTGAGTCCCTTAATACAGTACAAGCAACAAGCACCATACACAGTGATACCTTGACATTTGCCTGTAGCCTATCATGACTACTACCATTGCCGAATTCTAGTCATTCTTCTCCAATCGCAAGAGTAAGCAACTTACAATTTAAGCTTACCACGGAGAATTCTCAGACCCCCCCTCCTTCCTTCTTCTTCTTCTTCTTGCTCCATCGACATTTCTTGTTTGCCTGCGAGAGCTCTCTTTTTGGTCAAAACATGTGTTCTATTCCCTTATGCCCTTCTTGAGACTCATTTACGTGGGGAAAAACAGGTGCTCGTTTGGAGTCACATACCGTTGTCCTAATCATCAAAGAAAATCTCCTTCCAACTCCATCTTCCAGCCTTTGCCTTCTCACTTAGTCAGCGATCAGTGTTTCAGCAGAACACCTTTTCCTCTCCATCAAAACCTCCTTCCATTCCTACCTCATGCTAAGTTTCTACATTCACACATCTTTCTGCCAAGCCTACATAGCTGTGAAACTTTCTTCCCAAACTTTCATCCTCCCCAACAAGCTCGAGCTCCAAGGACACCCTTTGGCTTTCGCTGAGTCCATGCTGCCCACGCAGCTCTCGCTGAGCCAAGTGTGCCGGGCGTCTGCATTCGAAGAAAGGCGCAGAGCCGCAGCGGGATGAGCCCTTTCCGGAGGCTGCTCGGAGAAGGGGTGCTTTAGGAAGGCCTTCTGCTTTGACGCCTGCTCCTGGCTGAGCTCTAGCTGCAGGGACTCTGCAAGGCTGAAGGACTAGCAAAGTGCCTGTCTCCACGCTGCGGGGTGAAGTGCTACGGCTCCGCCTTCCCTTTCGCAGAAGCGAGGACGCCCTCAGCCGGCTCGGCTTGTGAACGAGCCCTTGCTGGACTTCTGCGACTCGCTGCACTGCACACGCAAGCCCGCTGCTCTGCGGCTTCGTTCTTCGCCTCACCTTGTCCGCACGAAAGGGAAGCCCAGCGAGGGCACCGGACTTGGCCGCTTTTGCTCGTGCATGCTGCACGCACCCACGCTGTAGCGTGCACGCTTTCTTTGCCACAGCTCTGGAGGAGAAAGGCTCACGAAGGCTGTCTGCACTTCAGGCGGCTCTCTTGAAAGCTGGTTCTTGCACAGGCGAACTTACAGCCTTTCAGGCAGTGGGTACGCAGAGCCAGCCCTGCAGCTGTCAGCTACAGCTCGTAGGCATACCGGGAGCCGCTTTCTGTTCAAGTTACAAGGCATTATATCGGTTTCTTTGCTGAGTCCCTTAATACAGTACAAGCAACAAGCACCATACACAGTGATACCTTGACATTTGCCTGTAGCCTATCATGACTACTACCATTGCCGAATTCTAGTCATTCTTCTCCAATCGCAAGAGTAAGCAACTTACAATTTAAGCTTACCACGGAGAATTCTCAGACCCGCCCTCCTTCCTTCTTCTTCTTCTTCTTGCTCCATCGACATTTCTTGTTTGCCTGCGAGAGCTCTCTTTTTGGTCAAAACATGTGTTCTATTCCCTTATGCCCTTCTTGAGACTCATTTACGTGGGGAAAAACAGGTGCTCGTTTGGAGTCACATACCGTTGTCCTAATCATCAAAGAAAATCTCCTTCCAACTCCATCTTCCAGCCTTTGCCTTCTCACTTAGTCAGCGATCAGTGTTTCAGCAGAACACCTTTTCCTCTCCATCAAAACCTCCTTCCATTCCTACCTCATGCTAAGTTTCTACATTCACACATCTTTCTGCCAAGCCTACATAGCTGTGAAACTTTCTTCCCAAACTTTCATCCTCCCCAACAAGCTCGAGCTCCAAGGACACCCTTTGGCTTTCGCTGAGTCCATGCTGCCCACGCAGCTCTCGCTGAGCCAAGTGTGCCGGGCGTCTGCATTCGAAGAAAGGCGCAGAGCCGCAGCGGGATGAGCCCTTTCCGGAGGCTGCTCGGAGAAGGGGTGCTTTAGGAAGGCCTTCTGCTTTGACGCCTGCTCCTGGCTGAGCTCTAGCTGCAGGGACTCTGCAAGGCTGAAGGACTAGCAAAGTGCCTGTCTCCACGCTGCGGGGTGAAGTGCTACGGCTCCGCCTTCCCTTTCGCAGAAGCGAGGACGCCCTCAGCCGGCTCGGCTTGTGAACGAGCCCTTGCTGGACTTCTGCGACTCGCTGCACTGCACACGCAAGCCCGCTGCTCTGCGGCTTCGTTCTTCGCCTCACCTTGTCCGCACGAAAGGGAAGCCCAGCGAGGGCACCGGACTTGGCCGCTTTTGCTCGTGCATGCTGCACGCACCCACGCTGTAGCGTGCACGCTTTCTTTGCCACAGCTCTGGAGGAGAAAGGCTCACGAAGGCTGTCTGCACTTCAGGCGGCTCTCTTGAAAGCTGGTTCTTGCATAGGCGAACTTACAGCCTTTCAGGCAGTGGGTACGCAGAGCCAGCCCTGCAGCTGTCAGCTACAGCTCGTAGGCATACCGGGAGCCGCTTTCTGTTCAAGTTACAAGGCATTATATCGGTTTCTTTGCTGAGTCCCTTAATACAGTACAAGCAACAAGCACCATACACAGTGATACCTTGACATTTGCCTGTAGCCTATCATGACTACTACCATTGCCGAATTCTAGTCATTCTTCTCCAATCGCAAGAGTAAGCAACTTACAATTTAAGCTTACCACGGAGAATTCTCAGACCCCCCCCCCCCCCCGCCCTCCTTCCTTCTTCTTCTTCTTCTTGCTCCATCGACATTTCTTGTTTGCCTGCGAGAGCTCTCTTTTTGGTCAAAACATGTGTTCTATTCCCTTATGCCCTTCTTGAGACTCATTTACGTGGGGAAAAACAGGTGCTCGTTTGGAGTCACATACCGTTGTCCTAATCATCAAAGAAAATCTCCTTCCAACTCCATCTTCCAGCCTTTGCCTTCTCACTTAGTCAGCGATCAGTGTTTCAGCAGAACACCTTTTCCTCTCCATCAAAACCTCCTTCCATTCCTACCTCATGCTAAGTTTCTACATTCACACATCTTTCTGCCAAGCCTACATAGCTGTGAAACTTTCTTCCCAAACTTTCATCCTCCCCAACAAGCTCGAGCTCCAAGGACACCCTTTGGCTTTCGCTGAGTCCAAGCTGCCCACGCAGCTCTCGCTGAGCCAAGTGTGCCGGGCGTCTGCATTCGAAGAAAGGCGCAGAGCCGCAGCGGGATGAGCCCTTTCCGGAGGCTGCTCGGAGAAGGGGTGCTTTAGGAAGGCCTTCTGCTTTGACGCCTGCTCCTGGCTGAGCTCTAGCTGCAGGGACTCTGCAAGGCTGAAGGACTAGCAAAGTGCCTGTCTCCACGCTGCGGGGTGAAGTGCTACGGCTCCGCCTTCCCTTTCGCAGAAGCGAGGACGCCCTCAGCCGGCTCGGCTTGTGAACGAGCCCTTGCTGGACTTCTGCGACTCGCTGCACTGCACACGCAAGCCCGCTGCTCTGCGGCTTCGTTCTTCGCCTCACCTTGTCCGCACGAAAGGGAAGCCCAGCGAGGGCACCGGACTTGGCCGCTTTTGCTCGTGCATGCTGCACGCACCCACGCTGTAGCGTGCACGCTTTCTTTGCCACAGCTCTGGAGGAGAAAGGCTCACGAAGGCTGTCTGCACTTCAGGCGGCTCTCTTGAAAGCTGGTTCTTGCATAGGCGAACTTACAGCCTTTCAGGCAGTGGGTACGCAGAGCCAGCCCTGCAGCTGTCAGCTACAGCTCGTAGGCATACCGGGAGCCGCTTTCTGTTCAAGTTACAAGGCATTATATCGGTTTCTTTGCTGAGTCCCTTAATACAGTACAAGCAACAAGCACCATACACAGTGATACCTTGACATTTGCCTGTAGCCTATCATGACTACTACCATTGCCGAATTCTAGTCATTCTTCTCCAATCGCAAGAGTAAGCAACTTACAATTTAAGCTTACCACGGAGAATTCTCAGACCCGCCCTCCTTCCTTCTTCTTCTTCTTCTTGCTCCATCGACATTTCTTGTTTGCCTGCGAGAGCTCTCTTTTTGGTCAAAACATGTGTTCTATTCCCTTATGCCCTTCTTGAGACTCATTTACGTGGGGAAAGACAGGTGCTCGTTTGGAGTCACATACCGTTGTCCTAATCATCAAAGAAAATCTCCTTCCAACTCCATCTTCCAGCCTTTGCCTTCTCACTTAGTCAGCGATCAGTGTTTCAGCAGAACACCTTTTCCTCTCCATCAAAACCTCCTTCCATTCCTACCTCATGCTAAGTTTCTACATTCACACATCTTTCTGCCAAGCCTACATAGCTGTGAAACTTTCTTCCCAAACTTTCATCCTCCCCAACAAGCTCGAGCTCCAAGGACACCCTTTGGCTTTCGCTGAGTCCATGCTGCCCACGCAGCTCTCGCTGAGCCAAGTGTGCCGGGCGTCTGCATTCGAAGAAAGGCGCAGAGCCGCAGCGGGATGAGCCCTTTCCGGAGGCTGCTCGGAGAAGGGGTGCTTTAGGAAGGCCTTCTGCTTTGACGCCTGCTCCTGGCTGAGCTCTAGCTGCAGGGACTCTGCAAGGCTGAAGGACTAGCAAAGTGCCTGTCTCCACGCTGCGGGGTGAAGTGCTACGGCTCCGCCTTCCCTTTCGCAGAAGCGAGGACGCCCTCAGCCGGCTCGGCTTGTGAACGAGCCCTTGCTGGACTTCTGCGACTCGCTGCACTGCACACGCAAGCCCGCTGCTCTGCGGCTTCGTTCTTCGCCTCACCTTGTCCGCACGAAAGGGAAGCCCAGCGAGGGCACCGGACTTGGCCGCTTTTGCTCGTGCATGCTGCACGCACCCACGCTGTAGCGTGCACGCTTTCTTTGCCACAGCTCTGGAGGAGAAAGGCTCACGAAGGCTGTCTGCACTTCAGGCGGCTCTCTTGAAAGCTGGTTCTTGCATAGGCGAACTTACAGCCTTTCAGGCAGTGGGTACGCAGAGCCAGCCCTGCAGCTGTCAGCTACAGCTCGTAGGCATACCGGGAGCCGCTTTCTGTTCAAGTTACAAGGCATTATATCGGTTTCTTTGCTGAGTCCCTTAATACAGTACAAGCAACAAGCACCATACACAGTGATACCTTGACATTTGCCTGTAGCCTATCATGACTACTACCATTGCCGAATTCTAGTCATTCTTCTCCAATCGCAAGAGTAAGCAACTTACAATTTAAGCTTACCACGGAGAATTCTCAGACCCGCCCTCCTTCCTTCTTCTTCTTCTTCTTGCTCCATCGACATTTCTTGTTTGCCTGCGAGAGCTCTCTTTTTGGTCAAAACATGTGTTCTATTCCCTTATGCCCTTCTTGAGACTCATTTACGTGGGGAAAAACAGGTGCTCGTTTGGAGTCACATACCGTTGTCCTAATCATCAAAGAAAATCTCCTTCCAACTCCATCTTCCAGCCTTTGCCTTCTCACTTAGTCAGCGATCAGTGTTTCAGCAGAACACCTTTTCCTCTCCATCAAAACCTCCTTCCATTCCTACCTCATGCTAAGTTTCTACATTCACACATCTTTCTGCCAAGCCTACATAGCTGTGAAACTTTCTTCCCAAACTTTCATCCTCCCCAACAAGCTCGAGCTCCAAGGACACCCTTTGGCTTTCGCTGAGTCCAAGCTGCCCACGCAGCTCTCGCTGAGCCAAGTGTGCCGGGCGTCTG
Source organism: Coloeus monedula (assembly GCF_965178545.1). Lineage (NCBI taxonomy): Eukaryota > Metazoa > Chordata > Aves > Passeriformes > Corvidae > Coloeus > Coloeus monedula. The sequence goes on along the minus strand of NC_138797.1, from coordinate 9,296,785 downwards.
CATTCGAAGAAAGGCGCAGAGCCGCAGCGGGATGAGCCCTTTCCGGAGGCTGCTCGGAGAAGGGGTGCTTTAGGAAGGCCTTCTGCTTTGACGCCTGCTCCTGGCTGAGCTCTAGCTGCAGGGACTCTGCAAGGCTGAAGGACTAGCAAAGTGCCTGTCTCCACGCTGCGGGGTGAAGTGCTACGGCTCCGCCTTCCCTTTCGCAGAAGCGAGGACGCCCTCAGCCGGCTCGGCTTGTGAACGAGCCCTTGCTGGACTTCTGCGACTCGCTGCACTGCACACGCAAGCCCGCTGCTCTGCGGCTTCGTTCTTCGCCTCACCTTGTCCGCACGAAAGGGAAGCCCAGCGAGGGCACCGGACTTGGCCGCTTTTGCTCGTGCATGCTGCACGCACCCACGCTGTAGCGTGCACGCTTTCTTTGCCACAGCTCTGGAGGAGAAAGGCTCACGAAGGCTGTCTGCACTTCAGGCGGCTCTCTTGAAAGCTGGTTCTTGCACAGGCGAACTTACAGCCTTTCAGGCAGTGGGTACGCAGAGCCAGCCCTGCAGCTGTCAGCTACAGCTCGTAGGCATACCGGGAGCCGCTTTCTGTTCAAGTTACAAGGCATTATATCGGTTTCTTTGCTGAGTCCCTTAATACAGTACAAGCAACAAGCACCATACACAGTGATACCTTGACATTTGCCTGTAGCCTATCATGACTACTACCATTGCCGAATTCTAGTCATTCTTCTCCAATCGCAAGAGTAAGCAACTTACAATTTAAGCTTACCACGGAGAATTCTCAGACCCGCCCTCCTTCCTTCTTCTTCTTCTTCTTGCTCCATCGACATTTCTTGTTTGCCTGCGAGAGCTCTCTTTTTGGTCAAAACATGTGTTCTATTCCCTTATGCCCTTCTTGAGACTCATTTACGTGGGGAAAAACAGGTGCTCGTTTGGAGTCACATACCGTTGTCCTAATCATCAAAGAAAATCTCCTTCCAACTCCATCTTCCAGCCTTTGCCTTCTCACTTAGTCAGCGATCAGTGTTTCAGCAGAACACCTTTTCCTCTCCATCAAAACCTCCTTCCATTCCTACCTCATGCTAAGTTTCTACATTCACACATCTTTCTGCCAAGCCTACATAGCTGTGAAACTTTCTTCCCAAACTTTCATCCTCCCCAACAAGCTCGAGCTCCAAGGACACCCTTTGGCTTTCGCTGAGTCCATGCTGCCCACGCAGCTCTCGCTGAGCCAAGTGTGCCGGGCGTCTGCATTCGAAGAAAGGCGCAGAGCCGCAGCGGGATGAGCCCTTTCCGGAGGCTGCTCGGAGAAGGGGTGCTTTAGGAAGGCCTTCTGCTTTGACGCCTGCTCCTGGCTGAGCTCTAGCTGCAGGGACTCTGCAAGGCTGAAGGACTAGCAAAGTGCCTGTCTCCACGCTGCGGGTGAAGTGCTACGGCTCCGCCTTCCCTTTCGCAGAAGCGAGGACGCCCTCAGCCGGCTCGGCTTGTGAACGAGCCCTTGCTGGACTTCTGCGACTCGCTGCACTGCACACGCAAGCCCGCTGCTCTGCGGCTTCGTTCTTCGCCTCACCTTGTCCGCACGAAAGGGAAGCCCAGCGAGGGCACCGGACTTGGCCGCTTTTGCTCGTGCATGCTGCACGCACCCACGCTGTAGCGTGCACGCTTTCTTTGCCACAGCTCTGGAGGAGAAAGGCTCACGAAGGCTGTCTGCACTTCAGGCGGCTCTCTGAAAGCTGGTTCTTGCACAGGCGAACTTACAGCCTTTCAGGCAGTGGGTACGCAGAGCCAGCCCTGCAGCTGTCAGCTACAGCTCGTAGGCATACCGGGAGCCGCTTTCTGTTCAAGTTACAAGGCATTATATCGGTTTCTTTGCTGAGTCCCTTAATACAGTACAAGCAACAAGCACCATACACAGTGATACCTTGACATTTGCCTGTAGCCTATCATGACTACTACCATTGCCGAATTCTAGTCATTCTTCTCCAATCGCAAGAGTAAGCAACTTACAATTTAAGCTTACCACGGAGAATTCTCAGACCCGCCCTCCTTCCTTCTTCTTCTTCTTCTTGCTCCATCGACATTTCTTGTTTGCCTGCGAGAGCTCTCTTTTTGGTCAAAACATGTGTTCTATTCCCTTATGCCCTTCTTGAGACTCATTTACGTGGGGAAAAACAGGTGCTCGTTTGGAGTCACATACCGTTGTCCTAATCATCAAAGAAAATCTCCTTCCAACTCCATCTTCCAGCCTTTGCCTTCTCACTTAGTCAGCGATCAGTGTTTCAGCAGAACACCTTTTCCTCTCCATCAAAACCTCCTTCCATTCCTACCTCATGCTAAGTTTCTACATTCACACATCTTTCTGCCAAGCCTACATAGCTGTGAAACTTTCTTCCCAAACTTTCATCCTCCCCAACAAGCTCGAGCTCCAAGGACACCCTTTGGCTTTCGCTGAGTCCAAGCTGCCCACGCAGCTCTCGCTGAGCCAAGTGTGCCGGGCGTCTGCATTCGAAGAAAGGCGCAGAGCCGCAGCGGGATGAGCCCTTTCCGGAGGCTGCTCGGAGAAGGGGTGCTTTAGGAAGGCCTTCTGCTTTGACGCCTGCTCCTGGCTGAGCTCTAGCTGCAGGGACTCTGCAAGGCTGAAGGACTAGCAAAGTGCCTGTCTCCACGCTGCGGGGTGAAGTGCTACGGCTCCGCCTTCCCTTTCGCAGAAGCGAGGACGCCCTCAGCCGGCTCGGCTTGTGAACGAGCCCTTGCTGGACTTCTGCGACTCGCTGCACTGCACACGCAAGCCCGCTGCTCTGCGGCTTCGTTCTTCGCCTCACCTTGTCCGCACGAAAGGGAAGCCCAGCGAGGGCACCGGACTTGGCCGCTTTTGCTCGTGCATGCTGCACGCACCCACGCTGTAGCGTGCACGCTTTCTTTGCCACAGCTCTGGAGGAGAAAGGCTCACGAAGGCTGTCTGCACTTCAGGCGGCTCTCTTGAAAGCTGGTTCTTGCACAGGCGAACTTACAGCCTTTCAGGCAGTGGGTACGCAGAGCCAGCCCTGCAGCTGTCAGCTACAGCTCGTAGGCATACCGGGAGCCGCTTTCTGTTCAAGTTACAAGGCATTATATCGGTTTCTTTGCTGAGTCCCTTAATACAGTACAAGCAACAAGCACCATACACAGTGATACCTTGACATTTGCCTGTAGCCTATCATGACTACTACCATTGCCGAATTCTAGTCATTCTTCTCCAATCGCAAGAGTAAGCAACTTACAATTTAAGCTTACCACGGAGAATTCTCAGACCCCCCCTCCTTCCTTCTTCTTCTTCTTCTTGCTCCATCGACATTTCTTGTTTGCCTGCGAGAGCTCTCTTTTTGGTCAAAACATGTGTTCTATTCCCTTATGCCCTTCTTGAGACTCATTTACGTGGGGAAAAACAGGTGCTCGTTTGGAGTCACATACCGTTGTCCTAATCATCAAAGAAAATCTCCTTCCAACTCCATCTTCCAGCCTTTGCCTTCTCACTTAGTCAGCGATCAGTGTTTCAGCAGAACACCTTTTCCTCTCCATCAAAACCTCCTTCCATTCCTACCTCATGCTAAGTTTCTACATTCACACATCTTTCTGCCAAGCCTACATAGCTGTGAAACTTTCTTCCCAAACTTTCATCCTCCCCAACAAGCTCGAGCTCCAAGGACACCCTTTGGCTTTCGCTGAGTCCATGCTGCCCACGCAGCTCTCGCTGAGCCAAGTGTGCCGGGCGTCTGCATTCGAAGAAAGGCGCAGAGCCGCAGCGGGATGAGCCCTTTCCGGAGGCTGCTCGGAGAAGGGGTGCTTTAGGAAGGCCTTCTGCTTTGACGCCTGCTCCTGGCTGAGCTCTAGCTGCAGGGACTCTGCAAGGCTGAAGGACTAGCAAAGTGCCTGTCTCCACGCTGCGGGGTGAAGTGCTACGGCTCCGCCTTCCCTTTCGCAGAAGCGAGGACGCCCTCAGCCGGCTCGGCTTGTGAACGAGCCCTTGCTGGACTTCTGCGACTCGCTGCACTGCACACGCAAGCCCGCTGCTCTGCGGCTTCGTTCTTCGCCTCACCTTGTCCGCACGAAAGGGAAGCCCAGCGAGGGCACCGGACTTGGCCGCTTTTGCTCGTGCATGCTGCACGCACCCACGCTGTAGCGTGCACGCTTTCTTTGCCACAGCTCTGGAGGAGAAAGGCTCACGAAGGCTGTCTGCACTTCAGGCGGCTCTCTTGAAAGCTGGTTCTTGCATAGGCGAACTTACAGCCTTTCAGGCAGTGGGTACGCAGAGCCAGCCCTGCAGCTGTCAGCTACAGCTCGTAGGCATACCGGGAGCCGCTTTCTGTTCAAGTTACAAGGCATTATATCGGTTTCTTTGCTGAGTCCCTTAATACAGTACAAGCAACAAGCACCATACACAGTGATACCTTGACATTTGCCTGTAGCCTATCATGACTACTACCATTGCCGAATTCTAGTCATTCTTCTCCAATCGCAAGAGTAAGCAACTTACAATTTAAGCTTACCACGGAGAATTCTCAGACCCCCCCCCCCCCCGCCCTCCTTCCTTCTTCTTCTTCTTCTTGCTCCATCGACATTTCTTGTTTGCCTGCGAGAGCTCTCTTTTTGGTCAAAACATGTGTTCTATTCCCTTATGCCCTTCTTGAGACTCATTTACGTGGGGAAAAACAGGTGCTCGTTTGGAGTCACATACCGTTGTCCTAATCATCAAAGAAAATCTCCTTCCAACTCCATCTTCCAGCCTTTGCCTTCTCACTTAGTCAGCGATCAGTGTTTCAGCAGAACACCTTTTCCTCTCCATCAAAACCTCCTTCCATTCCTACCTCATGCTAAGTTTCTACATTCACACATCTTTCTGCCAAGCCTACATAGCTGTGAAACTTTCTTCCCAAACTTTCATCCTCCCCAACAAGCTCGAGCTCCAAGGACACCCTTTGGCTTTCGCTGAGTCCAAGCTGCCCACGCAGCTCTCGCTGAGCCAAGTGTGCCGGGCGTCTGCATTCGAAGAAAGGCGCAGAGCCGCAGCGGGATGAGCCCTTTCCGGAGGCTGCTCGGAGAAGGGGTGCTTTAGGAAGGCCTTCTGCTTTGAC
>NC_138797.1:9246138-9291472 GCF_965178545.1 Coloeus monedula | reverse complement strand
GATGGAGTTGGAAGGAGATTTTCTTTGATGATTAGGACAACGGTATGTGACTCCAAACGAGCACCTGTTTTTCCCCACGTAAATGAGTCTCAAGAAGGGCATAAGGGAATAGAACACATGTTTTGACCAAAAAGAGAGCTCTCGCAGGCAAACAAGAAATGTCGATGGAGCAAGAAGAAGAAGAAGAAGGAAGGAGGGGGGGTCTGAGAATTCTCCGTGGTAAGCTTAAATTGTAAGTTGCTTACTCTTGCGATTGGAGAAGAATGACTAGAATTCGGCAATGGTAGTAGTCATGATAGGCTACAGGCAAATGTCAAGGTATCACTGTGTATGGTGCTTGTTGCTTGTACTGTATTAAGGGACTCAGCAAAGAAACCGATATAATGCCTTGTAACTTGAACAGAAAGCGGCTCCCGGTATGCCTACGAGCTGTAGCTGACAGCTGCAGGGCTGGCTCTGCGTACCCACTGCCTGAAAGGCTGTAAGTTCGCCTGTGCAAGAACCAGCTTTCAAGAGAGCCGCCTGAAGTGCAGACAGCCTTCGTGAGCCTTTCTCCTCCAGAGCTGTGGCAAAGAAAGCGTGCACGCTACAGCGTGGGTGCGTGCAGCATGCACGAGCAAAAGCGGCCAAGTCCGGTGCCCTCGCTGGGCTTCCCTTTCGTGCGGACAAGGTGAGGCGAAGAACGAAGCCGCAGAGCAGCGGGCTTGCGTGTGCAGTGCAGCGAGTCGCAGAAGTCCAGCAAGGGCTCGTTCACAAGCCGAGCCGGCTGAGGGCGTCCTCGCTTCTGCGAAAGGGAAGGCGGAGCCGTAGCACTTCACCCCGCAGCGTGGAGACAGGCACTTTGCTAGTCCTTCAGCCTTGCAGAGTCCCTGCAGCTAGAGCTCAGCCAGGAGCAGGCGTCAAAGCAGAAGGCCTTCCTAAAGCACCCCTTCTCCGAGCAGCCTCCGGAAAGGGCTCATCCCGCTGCGGCTCTGCGCCTTTCTTCGAATGCAGACGCCCGGCACACTTGGCTCAGCGAGAGCTGCGTGGGCAGCTTGGACTCAGCGAAAGCCAAAGGGTGTCCTTGGAGCTCGAGCTTGTTGGGGAGGATGAAAGTTTGGGAAGAAAGTTTCACAGCTATGTAGGCTTGGCAGAAAGATGTGTGAATGTAGAAACTTAGCATGAGGTAGGAATGGAAGGAGGTTTTGATGGAGAGGAAAAGGTGTTCTGCTGAAACACTGATCGCTGACTAAGTGAGAAGGCAAAGGCTGGAAGATGGAGTTGGAAGGAGATTTTCTTTGATGATTAGGACAACGGTATGTGACTCCAAACGAGCACCTGTTTTTCCCCACGTAAATGAGTCTCAAGAAGGGCATAAGGGAATAGAACACATGTTTTGACCAAAAAGAGAGCTCTCGCAGGCAAACAAGAAATGTCGATGGAGCAAGAAGAAGAAGAAGAAGGAAGGAGGGCGGGTCTGAGAATTCTCCGTGGTAAGCTTAAATTGTAAGTTGCTTACTCTTGCGATTGGAGAAGAATGACTAGAATTCGGCAATGGTAGTAGTCATGATAGGCTACAGGCAAATGTCAAGGTATCACTGTGTATGGTGCTTGTTGCTTGTACTGTATTAAGGGACTCAGCAAAGAAACCGATATAATGCCTTGTAACTTGAACAGAAAGCGGCTCCCGGTATGCCTACGAGCTGTAGCTGACAGCTGCAGGGCTGGCTCTGCGTACCCACTGCCTGAAAGGCTGTAAGTTCGCCTGTGCAAGAACCAGCTTTCAAGAGAGCCGCCTGAAGTGCAGACAGCCTTCGTGAGCCTTTCTCCTCCAGAGCTGTGGCAAAGAAAGCGTGCACGCTACAGCGTGGGTGCGTGCAGCATGCACGAGCAAAAGCGGCCAAGTCCGGTGCCCTCGCTGGGCTTCCCTTTCGTGCGGACAAGGTGAGGCGAAGAACGAAGCCGCAGAGCAGCGGGCTTGCGTGTGCAGTGCAGCGAGTCGCAGAAGTCCAGCAAGGGCTCGTTCACAAGCCGAGCCGGCTGAGGGCGTCCTCGCTTCTGCGAAAGGGAAGGCGGAGCCGTAGCACTTCACCCCGCAGCGTGGAGACAGGCACTTTGCTAGTCCTTCAGCCTTGCAGAGTCCCTGCAGCTAGAGCTCAGCCAGGAGCAGGCGTCAAAGCAGAAGGCCTTCCTAAAGCACCCCTTCTCCGAGCAGCCTCCGGAAAGGGCTCATCCCGCTGCGGCTCTGCGCCTTTCTTCGAATGCAGACGCCCGGCACACTTGGCTCAGCGAGAGCTGCGTGGGCAGCTTGGACTCAGCGAAAGCCAAAGGGTGTCCTTGGAGCTCGAGCTTGTTGGGGAGGATGAAAGTTTGGGAAGAAAGTTTCACAGCTATGTAGGCTTGGCAGAAAGATGTGTGAATGTAGAAACTTAGCATGAGGTAGGAATGGAAGGAGGTTTTGATGGAGAGGAAAAGGTGTTCTGCTGAAACACTGATCGCTGACTAAGTGAGAAGGCAAAGGCTGGAAGATGGAGTTGGAAGGAGATTTTCTTTGATGATTAGGACAACGGTATGTGACTCCAAACGAGCACCTGTTTTTCCCCACGTAAATGAGTCTCAAGAAGGGCATAAGGGAATAGAACACATGTTTTGACCAAAAAGAGAGCTCTCGCAGGCAAACAAGAAATGTCGATGGAGCAAGAAGAAGAAGAAGAAGGAAGGAGGGGGGGTCTGAGAATTCTCCGTGGTAAGCTTAAATTGTAAGTTGCTTACTCTTGCGATTGGAGAAGAATGACTAGAATTCGGCAATGGTAGTAGTCATGATAGGCTACAGGCAAATGTCAAGGTATCACTGTGTATGGTGCTTGTTGCTTGTACTGTATTAAGGGACTCAGCAAAGAAACCGATATAATGCCTTGTAACTTGAACAGAAAGCGGCTCCCGGTATGCCTACGAGCTGTAGCTGACAGCTGCAGGGCTGGCTCTGCGTACCCACTGCCTGAAAGGCTGTAAGTTCGCCTGTGCAAGAACCAGCTTTCAAGAGAGCCGCCTGAAGTGCAGACAGCCTTCGTGAGCCTTTCTCCTCCAGAGCTGTGGCAAAGAAAGCGTGCACGCTACAGCGTGGGTGCGTGCAGCATGCACGAGCAAAAGCGGCCAAGTCCGGTGCCCTCGCTGGGCTTCCCTTTCGTGCGGACAAGGTGAGGCGAAGAACGAAGCCGCAGAGCAGCGGGCTTGCGTGTGCAGTGCAGCGAGTCGCAGAAGTCCAGCAAGGGCTCGTTCACAAGCCGAGCCGGCTGAGGGCGTCCTCGCTTCTGCGAAAGGGAAGGCGGAGCCGTAGCACTTCACCCCGCAGCGTGGAGACAGGCACTTTGCTAGTCCTTCAGCCTTGCAGAGTCCCTGCAGCTAGAGCTCAGCCAGGAGCAGGCGTCAAAGCAGAAGGCCTTCCTAAAGCACCCCTTCTCCGAGCAGCCTCCGGAAAGGGCTCATCCCGCTGCGGCTCTGCGCCTTTCTTCGAATGCAGACGCCCGGCACACTTGGCTCAGCGAGAGCTGCGTGGGCAGCTTGGACTCAGCGAAAGCCAAAGGGTGTCCTTGGAGCTCGAGCTTGTTGGGGAGGATGAAAGTTTGGGAAGAAAGTTTCACAGCTATGTAGGCTTGGCAGAAAGATGTGTGAATGTAGAAACTTAGCATGAGGTAGGAATGGAAGGAGGTTTTGATGGAGAGGAAAAGGTGTTCTGCTGAAACACTGATCGCTGACTAAGTGAGAAGGCAAAGGCTGGAAGATGGAGTTGGAAGGAGATTTTCTTTGATGATTAGGACAACGGTATGTGACTCCAAACGAGCACCTGTTTTTCCCCACGTAAATGAGTCTCAAGAAGGGCATAAGGGAATAGAACACATGTTTTGACCAAAAAGAGAGCTCTCGCAGGCAAACAAGAAATGTCGATGGAGCAAGAAGAAGAAGAAGAAGGAAGGAGGGCGGGGGGGGGGGGGGTCTGAGAATTCTCCGTGGTAAGCTTAAATTGTAAGTTGCTTACTCTTGCGATTGGAGAAGAATGACTAGAATTCGGCAATGGTAGTAGTCATGATAGGCTACAGGCAAATGTCAAGGTATCACTGTGTATGGTGCTTGTTGCTTGTACTGTATTAAGGGACTCAGCAAAGAAACCGATATAATGCCTTGTAACTTGAACAGAAAGCGGCTCCCGGTATGCCTACGAGCTGTAGCTGACAGCTGCAGGGCTGGCTCTGCGTACCCACTGCCTGAAAGGCTGTAAGTTCGCCTGTGCAAGAACCAGCTTTCAAGAGAGCCGCCTGAAGTGCAGACAGCCTTCGTGAGCCTTTCTCCTCCAGAGCTGTGGCAAAGAAAGCGTGCACGCTACAGCGTGGGTGCGTGCAGCATGCACGAGCAAAAGCGGCCAAGTCCGGTGCCCTCGCTGGGCTTCCCTTTCGTGCGGACAAGGTGAGGCGAAGAACGAAGCCGCAGAGCAGCGGGCTTGCGTGTGCAGTGCAGCGAGTCGCAGAAGTCCAGCAAGGGCTCGTTCACAAGCCGAGCCGGCTGAGGGCGTCCTCGCTTCTGCGAAAGGGAAGGCGGAGCCGTAGCACTTCACCCCGCAGCGTGGAGACAGGCACTTTGCTAGTCCTTCAGCCTTGCAGAGTCCCTGCAGCTAGAGCTCAGCCAGGAGCAGGCGTCAAAGCAGAAGGCCTTCCTAAAGCACCCCTTCTCCGAGCAGCCTCCGGAAAGGGCTCATCCCGCTGCGGCTCTGCGCCTTTCTTCGAATGCAGACGCCCGGCACACTTGGCTCAGCGAGAGCTGCGTGGGCAGCATGGACTCAGCGAAAGCCAAAGGGTGTCCTTGGAGCTCGAGCTTGTTGGGGAGGATGAAAGTTTGGGAAGAAAGTTTCACAGCTATGTAGGCTTGGCAGAAAGATGTGTGAATGTAGAAACTTAGCATGAGGTAGGAATGGAAGGAGGTTTTGATGGAGAGGAAAAGGTGTTCTGCTGAAACACTGATCGCTGACTAAGTGAGAAGGCAAAGGCTGGAAGATGGAGTTGGAAGGAGATTTTCTTTGATGATTAGGACAACGGTATGTGACTCCAAACGAGCACCTGTTTTTCCCCACGTAAATGAGTCTCAAGAAGGGCATAAGGGAATAGAACACATGTTTTGACCAAAAAGAGAGCTCTCGCAGGCAAACAAGAAATGTCGATGGAGCAAGAAGAAGAAGAAGAAGGAAGGAGGGCGGGTCTGAGAATTCTCCATGGTAAGCTTAAATTGTAAGTTGCTTACTCTTGCGATTGGAGAAGAATGACTAGAATTCGGCAATGGTAGTAGTCATGATAGGCTACAGGCAAATGTCAAGGTATCACTGTGTATGGTGCTTGTTGCTTGTACTGTATTAAGGGACTCAGCAAAGAAACCGATATAATGCCTTGTAACTTGAACAGAAAGCGGCTCCCGGTATGCCTACGAGCTGTAGCTGACAGCTGCAGGGCTGGCTCTGCGTACCCACTGCCTGAAAGGCTGTAAGTTCGCCTGTGCAAGAACCAGCTTTCAAGAGAGCCGCCTGAAGTGCAGACAGCCTTCGTGAGCCTTTCTCCTCCAGAGCTGTGGCAAAGAAAGCGTGCACGCTACAGCGTGGGTGCGTGCAGCATGCACGAGCAAAAGCGGCCAAGTCCGGTGCCCTCGCTGGGCTTCCCTTTCGTGCGGACAAGGTGAGGCGAAGAACGAAGCCGCAGAGCAGCGGGCTTGCGTGTGCAGTGCAGCGAGTCGCAGAAGTCCAGCAAGGGCTCGTTCACAAGCCGAGCCGGCTGAGGGCGTCCTCGCTTCTGCGAAAGGGAAGGCGGAGCCGTAGCACTTCACCCCGCAGCGTGGAGACAGGCACTTTGCTAGTCCTTCAGCCTTGCAGAGTCCCTGCAGCTAGAGCTCAGCCAGGAGCAGGCGTCAAAGCAGAAGGCCTTCCTAAAGCACCCCTTCTCCGAGCAGCCTCCGGAAAGGGCTCATCCCGCTGCGGCTCTGCGCCTTTCTTCGAATGCAGACGCCCGGCACACTTGGCTCAGCGAGAGCTGCGTGGGCAGCTTGGACTCAGCGAAAGCCAAAGGGTGTCCTTGGAGCTCGAGCTTGTTGGGGAGGATGAAAGTTTGGGAAGAAAGTTTCACAGCTATGTAGGCTTGGCAGAAAGATGTGTGAATGTAGAAACTTAGCATGAGGTAGGAATGGAAGGAGGTTTTGATGGAGAGGAAAAGGTGTTCTGCTGAAACACTGATCGCTGACTAAGTGAGAAGGCAAAGGCTGGAAGATGGAGTTGGAAGGAGATTTTCTTTGATGATTAGGACAACGGTATGTGACTCCAAACGAGCACCTGTTTTTCCCCACGTAAATGAGTCTCAAGAAGGGCATAAGGGAATAGAACACATGTTTTGACCAAAAAGAGAGCTCTCGCAGGCAAACAAGAAATGTCGATGGAGCAAGAAGAAGAAGAAGAAGGAAGGAGGGGGGGTCTGAGAATTCTCCGTGGTAAGCTTAAATTGTAAGTTGCTTACTCTTGCGATTGGAGAAGAATGACTAGAATTCGGCAATGGTAGTAGTCATGATAGGCTACAGGCAAATGTCAAGGTATCACTGTGTATGGTGCTTGTTGCTTGTACTGTATTAAGGGACTCAGCAAAGAAACCGATATAATGCCTTGTAACTTGAACAGAAAGCGGCTCCCGGTATGCCTACGAGCTGTAGCTGACAGCTGCAGGGCTGGCTCTGCGTACCCACTGCCTGAAAGGCTGTAAGTTCGCCTGTGCAAGAACCAGCTTTCAAGAGAGCCGCCTGAAGTGCAGACAGCCTTCGTGAGCCTTTCTCCTCCAGAGCTGTGGCAAAGAAAGCGTGCACGCTACAGCGTGGGTGCGTGCAGCATGCACGAGCAAAAGCGGCCAAGTCCGGTGCCCTCGCTGGGCTTCCCTTTCGTGCGGACAAGGTGAGGCGAAGAACGAAGCCGCAGAGCAGCGGGCTTGCGTGTGCAGTGCAGCGAGTCGCAGAAGTCCAGCAAGGGCTCGTTCACAAGCCGAGCCGGCTGAGGGCGTCCTCGCTTCTGCGAAAGGGAAGGCGGAGCCGTAGCACTTCACCCCGCAGCGTGGAGACAGGCACTTTGCTAGTCCTTCAGCCTTGCAGAGTCCCTGCAGCTAGAGCTCAGCCAGGAGCAGGCGTCAAAGCAGAAGGCCTTCCTAAAGCACCCCTTCTCCGAGCAGCCTCCGGAAAGGGCTCATCCCGCTGCGGCTCTGCGCCTTTCTTCGAATGCAGACGCCCGGCACACTTGGCTCAGCGAGAGCTGCGTGGGCAGCTTGGACTCAGCGAAAGCCAAAGGGTGTCCTTGGAGCTCGAGCTTGTTGGGGAGGATGAAAGTTTGGGAAGAAAGTTTCACAGCTATGTAGGCTTGGCAGAAAGATGTGTGAATGTAGAAACTTAGCATGAGGTAGGAATGGAAGGAGGTTTTGATGGAGAGGAAAAGGTGTTCTGCTGAAACACTGATCGCTGACTAAGTGAGAAGGCAAAGGCTGGAAGATGGAGTTGGAAGGAGATTTTCTTTGATGATTAGGACAACGGTATGTGACTCCAAACGAGCACCTGTTTTTCCCCACGTAAATGAGTCTCAAGAAGGGCATAAGGGAATAGAACACATGTTTTGACCAAAAAGAGAGCTCTCGCAGGCAAACAAGAAATGTCGATGGAGCAAGAAGAAGAAGAAGAAGGAAGGAGGGCGGGGGGGGGGGGGGGTCTGAGAATTCTCCGTGGTAAGCTTAAATTGTAAGTTGCTTACTCTTGCGATTGGAGAAGAATGACTAGAATTCGGCAATGGTAGTAGTCATGATAGGCTACAGGCAAATGTCAAGGTATCACTGTGTATGGTGCTTGTTGCTTGTACTGTATTAAGGGACTCAGCAAAGAAACCGATATAATGCCTTGTAACTTGAACAGAAAGCGGCTCCCGGTATGCCTACGAGCTGTAGCTGACAGCTGCAGGGCTGGCTCTGCGTACCCACTGCCTGAAAGGCTGTAAGTTCGCCTGTGCAAGAACCAGCTTTCAAGAGAGCCGCCTGAAGTGCAGACAGCCTTCGTGAGCCTTTCTCCTCCAGAGCTGTGGCAAAGAAAGCGTGCACGCTACAGCGTGGGTGCGTGCAGCATGCACGAGCAAAAGCGGCCAAGTCCAGTGCCCTCGCTGGGCTTCCCTTTCGTGCGGACAAGGTGAGGCGAAGAACGAAGCCGCAGAGCAGCGGGCTTGCGTGTGCAGTGCAGCGAGTCGCAGAAGTCCAGCAAGGGCTCGTTCACAAGCCGAGCCGGCTGAGGGCGTCCTCGCTTCTGCGAAAGGGAAGGCGGAGCCGTAGCACTTCACCCCGCAGCGTGGAGACAGGCACTTTGCTAGTCCTTCAGCCTTGCAGAGTCCCTGCAGCTAGAGCTCAGCCAGGAGCAGGCGTCAAAGCAGAAGGCCTTCCTAAAGCACCCCTTCTCCGAGCAGCCTCCGGAAAGGGCTCATCCCGCTGCGGCTCTGCGCCTTTCTTCGAATGCAGACGCCCGGCACACTTGGCTCAGCGAGAGCTGCGTGGGCAGCTTGGACTCAGCGAAAGCCAAAGGGTGTCCTTGGAGCTCGAGCTTGTTGGGGAGGATGAAAGTTTGGGAAGAAAGTTTCACAGCTATGTAGGCTTGGCAGAAAGATGTGTGAATGTAGAAACTTAGCATGAGGTAGGAATGGAAGGAGGTTTTGATGGAGAGGAAAAGGTGTTCTGCTGAAACACTGATCGCTGACTAAGTGAGAAGGCAAAGGCTGGAAGATGGAGTTGGAAGGAGATTTTCTTTGATGATTAGGACAACGGTATGTGACTCCAAACGAGCACCTGTTTTTCCCCACGTAAATGAGTCTCAAGAAGGGCATAAGGGAATAGAACACATGTTTTGACCAAAAAGAGAGCTCTCGCAGGCAAACAAGAAATGTCGATGGAGCAAGAAGAAGAAGAAGAAGGAAGGAGGGCGGGGGGGGGGGGGTCTGAGAATTCTCCGTGGTAAGCTTAAATTGTAAGTTGCTTACTCTTGCGATTGGAGAAGAATGACTAGAATTCGGCAATGGTAGTAGTCATGATAGGCTACAGGCAAATGTCAAGGTATCACTGTGTATGGTGCTTGTTGCTTGTACTGTATTAAGGGACTCAGCAAAGAAACCGATATAATGCCTTGTAACTTGAACAGAAAGCGGCTCCCGGTATGCCTACGAGCTGTAGCTGACAGCTGCAGGGCTGGCTCTGCGTACCCACTGCCTGAAAGGCTGTAAGTTCGCCTATGCAAGAACCAGCTTTCAAGAGAGCCGCCTGAAGTGCAGACAGCCTTCGTGAGCCTTTCTCCTCCAGAGCTGTGGCAAAGAAAGCGTGCACGCTACAGCGTGGGTGCGTGCAGCATGCACGAGCAAAAGCGGCCAAGTCCGGTGCCCTCGCTGGGCTTCCCTTTCGTGCGGACAAGGTGAGGCGAAGAACGAAGCCGCAGAGCAGCGGGCTTGCGTGTGCAGTGCAGCGAGTCGCAGAAGTCCAGCAAGGGCTCGTTCACAAGCCGAGCCGGCTGAGGGCGTCCTCGCTTCTGCGAAAGGGAAGGCGGAGCCGTAGCACTTCACCCCGCAGCGTGGAGACAGGCACTTTGCTAGTCCTTCAGCCTTGCAGAGTCCCTGCAGCTAGAGCTCAGCCAGGAGCAGGCGTCAAAGCAGAAGGCCTTCCTAAAGCACCCCTTCTCCGAGCAGCCTCCGGAAAGGGCTCATCCCGCTGCGGCTCTGCGCCTTTCTTCGAATGCAGACGCCCGGCACACTTGGCTCAGCGAGAGCTGCGTGGGCAGCTTGGACTCAGCGAAAGCCAAAGGGTGTCCTTGGAGCTCGAGCTTGTTGGGGAGGATGAAAGTTTGGGAAGAAAGTTTCACAGCTATGTAGGCTTGGCAGAA
Organism: Coloeus monedula; assembly: GCF_965178545.1. Taxonomy (NCBI): domain Eukaryota; kingdom Metazoa; phylum Chordata; class Aves; order Passeriformes; family Corvidae; genus Coloeus; species Coloeus monedula. The sequence goes on along the minus strand of NC_138797.1, from coordinate 9,281,533 downwards.
AGATGTGTGAATGTAGAAACTTAGCATGAGGTAGGAATGGAAGGAGGTTTTGATGGAGAGGAAAAGGTGTTCTGCTGAAACACTGATCGCTGACTAAGTGAGAAGGCAAAGGCTGGAAGATGGAGTTGGAAGGAGATTTTCTTTGATGATTAGGACAACGGTATGTGACTCCAAACGAGCACCTGTTTTTCCCCACGTAAATGAGTCTCAAGAAGGGCATAAGGGAATAGAACACATGTTTTGACCAAAAAGAGAGCTCTCGCAGGCAAACAAGAAATGTCGATGGAGCAAGAAGAAGAAGAAGAAGGAAGGAGGGCGGGTCTGAGAATTCTCCGTGGTAAGCTTAAATTGTAAGTTGCTTACTCTTGCGATTGGAGAAGAATGACTAGAATTCGGCAATGGTAGTAGTCATGATAGGCTACAGGCAAATGTCAAGGTATCACTGTGTATGGTGCTTGTTGCTTGTACTGTATTAAGGGACTCAGCAAAGAAACCGATATAATGCCTTGTAACTTGAACAGAAAGCGGCTCCCGGTATGCCTACGAGCTGTAGCTGACAGCTGCAGGGCTGGCTCTGCGTACCCACTGCCTGAAAGGCTGTAAGTTCGCCTGTGCAAGAACCAGCTTTCAAGAGAGCCGCCTGAAGTGCAGACAGCCTTCGTGAGCCTTTCTCCTCCAGAGCTGTGGCAAAGAAAGCGTGCACGCTACAGCGTGGGTGCGTGCAGCATGCACGAGCAAAAGCGGCCAAGTCCAGTGCCCTCGCTGGGCTTCCCTTTCGTGCGGACAAGGTGAGGCGAAGAACGAAGCCGCAGAGCAGCGGGCTTGCGTGTGCAGTGCAGCGAGTCGCAGAAGTCCAGCAAGGGCTCGTTCACAAGCCGAGCCGGCTGAGGGCGTCCTCGCTTCTGCGAAAGGGAAGGCGGAGCCGTAGCACTTCACCCCGCAGCGTGGAGACAGGCACTTTGCTAGTCCTTCAGCCTTGCAGAGTCCCTGCAGCTAGAGCTCAGCCAGGAGCAGGCGTCAAAGCAGAAGGCCTTCCTAAAGCACCCCTTCTCCGAGCAGCCTCCGGAAAGGGCTCATCCCGCTGCGGCTCTGCGCCTTTCTTCGAATGCAGACGCCCGGCACACTTGGCTCAGCGAGAGCTGCGTGGGCAGCTTGGACTCAGCGAAAGCCAAAGGGTGTCCTTGGAGCTCGAGCTTGTTGGGGAGGATGAAAGTTTGGGAAGAAAGTTTCACAGCTATGTAGGCTTGGCAGAAAGATGTGTGAATGTAGAAACTTAGCATGAGGTAGGAATGGAAGGAGGTTTTGATGGAGAGGAAAAGGTGTTCTGCTGAAACACTGATCGCTGACTAAGTGAGAAGGCAAAGGCTGGAAGATGGAGTTGGAAGGAGATTTTCTTTGATGATTAGGACAACGGTATGTGACTCCAAACGAGCACCTGTTTTTCCCCACGTAAATGAGTCTCAAGAAGGGCATAAGGGAATAGAACACATGTTTTGACCAAAAAGAGAGCTCTCGCAGGCAAACAAGAAATGTCGATGGAGCAAGAAAAAGAAGAAGAAGGAAGGAGGGCGGGGGGGGGGGGGGGTCTGAGAATTCTCCGTGGTAAGCTTAAATTGTAAGTTGCTTACTCTTGCGATTGGAGAAGAATGACTAGAATTCGGCAATGGTAGTAGTCATGATAGGCTACAGGCAAATGTCAAGGTATCACTGTGTATGGTGCTTGTTGCTTGTACTGTATTAAGGGACTCAGCAAAGAAACCGATATAATGCCTTGTAACTTGAACAGAAAGCGGCTCCCGGTATGCCTACGAGCTGTAGCTGACAGCTGCAGGGCTGGCTCTGCGTACCCACTGCCTGAAAGGCTGTAAGTTCGCCTATGCAAGAACCAGCTTTCAAGAGAGCCGCCTGAAGTGCAGACAGCCTTCGTGAGCCTTTCTCCTCCAGAGCTGTGGCAAAGAAAGCGTGCACGCTACAGCGTGGGTGCGTGCAGCATGCACGAGCAAAAGCGGCCAAGTCCGGTGCCCTCGCTGGGCTTCCCTTTCGTGCGGACAAGGTGAGGCGAAGAACGAAGCCGCAGAGCAGCGGGCTTGCGTGTGCAGTGCAGCGAGTCGCAGAAGTCCAGCAAGGGCTCGTTCACAAGCCGAGCCGGCTGAGGGCGTCCTCGCTTCTGCGAAAGGGAAGGCGGAGCCGTAGCACTTCACCCCGCAGCGTGGAGACAGGCACTTTGCTAGTCCTTCAGCCTTGCAGAGTCCCTGCAGCTAGAGCTCAGCCAGGAGCAGGCGTCAAAGCAGAAGGCCTTCCTAAAGCACCCCTTCTCCGAGCAGCCTCCGGAAAGGGCTCATCCCGCTGCGGCTCTGCGCCTTTCTTCGAATGCAGACGCCCGGCACACTTGGCTCAGCGAGAGCTGCGTGGGCAGCTTGGACTCAGCGAAAGCCAAAGGGTGTCCTTGGAGCTCGAGCTTGTTGGGGAGGATGAAAGTTTGGGAAGAAAGTTTCACAGCTATGTAGGCTTGGCAGAAAGATGTGTGAATGTAGAAACTTAGCATGAGGTAGGAATGGAAGGAGGTTTTGATGGAGAGGAAAAGGTGTTCTGCTGAAACACTGATCGCTGACTAAGTGAGAAGGCAAAGGCTGGAAGATGGAGTTGGAAGGAGATTTTCTTTGATGATTAGGACAACGGTATGTGACTCCAAACGAGCACCTGTTTTTCCCCACGTAAATGAGTCTCAAGAAGGGCATAAGGGAATAGAACACATGTTTTGACCAAAAAGAGAGCTCTCGCAGGCAAACAAGAAATGTCGATGGAGCAAGAAAAAGAAGAAGAAGGAAGGAGGGCGGGGGGGGGGGGGGGTCTGAGAATTCTCCGTGGTAAGCTTAAATTGTAAGTTGCTTACTCTTGCGATTGGAGAAGAATGACTAGAATTCGGCAATGGTAGTAGTCATGATAGGCTACAGGCAAATGTCAAGGTATCACTGTGTATGGTGCTTGTTGCTTGTACTGTATTAAGGGACTCAGCAAAGAAACCGATATAATGCCTTGTAACTTGAACAGAAAGCGGCTCCCGGTATGCCTACGAGCTGTAGCTGACAGCTGCAGGGCTGGCTCTGCGTACCCACTGCCTGAAAGGCTGTAAGTTCGCCTATGCAAGAACCAGCTTTCAAGAGAGCCGCCTGAAGTGCAGACAGCCTTCGTGAGCCTTTCTCCTCCAGAGCTGTGGCAAAGAAAGCGTGCACGCTACAGCGTGGGTGCGTGCAGCATGCACGAGCAAAAGCGGCCAAGTCCGGTGCCCTCGCTGGGCTTCCCTTTCGTGCGGACAAGGTGAGGCGAAGAACGAAGCCGCAGAGCAGCGGGCTTGCGTGTGCAGTGCAGCGAGTCGCAGAAGTCCAGCAAGGGCTCGTTCACAAGCCGAGCCGGCTGAGGGCGTCCTCGCTTCTGCGAAAGGGAAGGCGGAGCCGTAGCACTTCACCCCGCAGCGTGGAGACAGGCACTTTGCTAGTCCTTCAGCCTTGCAGAGTCCCTGCAGCTAGAGCTCAGCCAGGAGCAGGCGTCAAAGCAGAAGGCCTTCCTAAAGCACCCCTTCTCCGAGCAGCCTCCGGAAAGGGCTCATCCCGCTGCGGCTCTGCGCCTTTCTTCGAATGCAGACGCCCGGCACACTTGGCTCAGCGAGAGCTGCGTGGGCAGCTTGGACTCAGCGAAAGCCAAAGGGTGTCCTTGGAGCTCGAGCTTGTTGGGGAGGATGAAAGTTTGGGAAGAAAGTTTCACAGCTATGTAGGCTTGGCAGAAAGATGTGTGAATGTAGAAACTTAGCATGAGGTAGGAATGGAAGGAGGTTTTGATGGAGAGGAAAAGGTGTTCTGCTGAAACACTGATCGCTGACTAAGTGAGAAGGCAAAGGCTGGAAGATGGAGTTGGAAGGAGATTTTCTTTGATGATTAGGACAACGGTATGTGACTCCAAACGAGCACCTGTTTTTCCCCACGTAAATGAGTCTCAAGAAGGGCATAAGGGAATAGAACACATGTTTTGACCAAAAAGAGAGCTCTCGCAGGCAAACAAGAAATGTCGATGGAGCAAGAAGAAGAAGAAGAAGGAAGGAGGGCGGGGGGGGGGGGGGTCTGAGAATTCTCCGTGGTAAGCTTAAATTGTAAGTTGCTTACTCTTGCGATTGGAGAAGAATGACTAGAATTCGGCAATGGTAGTAGTCATGATAGGCTACAGGCAAATGTCAAGGTATCACTGTGTATGGTGCTTGTTGCTTGTACTGTATTAAGGGACTCAGCAAAGAAACCGATATAATGCCTTGTAACTTGAACAGAAAGCGGCTCCCGGTATGCCTACGAGCTGTAGCTGACAGCTGCAGGGCTGGCTCTGCGTACCCACTGCCTGAAAGGCTGTAAGTTCGCCTATGCAAGAACCAGCTTTCAAGAGAGCCGCCTGAAGTGCAGACAGCCTTCGTGAGCCTTTCTCCTCCAGAGCTGTGGCAAAGAAAGCGTGCACGCTACAGCGTGGGTGCGTGCAGCATGCACGAGCAAAAGCGGCCAAGTCCGGTGCCCTCGCTGGGCTTCCCTTTCGTGCGGACAAGGTGAGGCGAAGAACGAAGCCGCAGAGCAGCGGGCTTGCGTGTGCAGTGCAGCGAGTCGCAGAAGTCCAGCAAGGGCTCGTTCACAAGCCGAGCCGGCTGAGGGCGTCCTCGCTTCTGCGAAAGGGAAGGCGGAGCCGTAGCACTTCACCCCGCAGCGTGGAGACAGGCACTTTGCTAGTCCTTCAGCCTTGCAGAGTCCCTGCAGCTAGAGCTCAGCCAGGAGCAGGCGTCAAAGCAGAAGGCCTTCCTAAAGCACCCCTTCTCCGAGCAGCCTCCGGAAAGGGCTCATCCCGCTGCGGCTCTGCGCCTTTCTTCGAATGCAGACGCCCGGCACACTTGGCTCAGCGAGAGCTGCGTGGGCAGCTTGGACTCAGCGAAAGCCAAAGGGTGTCCTTGGAGCTCGAGCTTGTTGGGGAGGATGAAAGTTTGGGAAGAAAGTTTCACAGCTATGTAGGCTTGGCAGAAAGATGTGTGAATGTAGAAACTTAGCATGAGGTAGGAATGGAAGGAGGTTTTGATGGAGAGGAAAAGGTGTTCTGCTGAAACACTGATCGCTGACTAAGTGAGAAGGCAAAGGCTGGAAGATGGAGTTGGAAGGAGATTTTCTTTGATGATTAGGACAACGGTATGTGACTCCAAACGAGCACCTGTTTTTCCCCACGTAAATGAGTCTCAAGAAGGGCATAAGGGAATAGAACACATGTTTTGACCAAAAAGAGAGCTCTCGCAGGCAAACAAGAAATGTCGATGGAGCAAGAAGAAGAAGAAGAAGGAAGGAGGGCGGGTCTGAGAATTCTCCGTGGTAAGCTTAAATTGTAAGTTGCTTACTCTTGCGATTGGAGAAGAATGACTAGAATTCGGCAATGGTAGTAGTCATGATAGGCTACAGGCAAATGTCAAGGTATCACTGTGTATGGTGCTTGTTGCTTGTACTGTATTAAGGGACTCAGCAAAGAAACCGATATAATGCCTTGTAACTTGAACAGAAAGCGGCTCCCGGTATGCCTACGAGCTGTAGCTGACAGCTGCAGGGCTGGCTCTGCGTACCCACTGCCTGAAAGGCTGTAAGTTCGCCTGTGCAAGAACCAGCTTTCAAGAGAGCCGCCTGAAGTGCAGACAGCCTTCGTGAGCCTTTCTCCTCCAGAGCTGTGGCAAAGAAAGCGTGCACGCTACAGCGTGGGTGCGTGCAGCATGCACGAGCAAAAGCGGCCAAGTCCAGTGCCCTCGCTGGGCTTCCCTTTCGTGCGGACAAGGTGAGGCGAAGAACGAAGCCGCAGAGCAGCGGGCTTGCGTGTGCAGTGCAGCGAGTCGCAGAAGTCCAGCAAGGGCTCGTTCACAAGCCGAGCCGGCTGAGGGCGTCCTCGCTTCTGCGAAAGGGAAGGCGGAGCCGTAGCACTTCACCCCGCAGCGTGGAGACAGGCACTTTGCTAGTCCTTCAGCCTTGCAGAGTCCCTGCAGCTAGAGCTCAGCCAGGAGCAGGCGTCAAAGCAGAAGGCCTTCCTAAAGCACCCCTTCTCCGAGCAGCCTCCGGAAAGGGCTCATCCCGCTGCGGCTCTGCGCCTTTCTTCGAATGCAGACGCCCGGCACACTTGGCTCAGCGAGAGCTGCGTGGGCAGCTTGGACTCAGCGAAAGCCAAAGGGTGTCCTTGGAGCTCGAGCTTGTTGGGGAGGATGAAAGTTTGGGAAGAAAGTTTCACAGCTATGTAGGCTTGGCAGAAAGATGTGTGAATGTAGAAACTTAGCATGAGGTAGGAATGGAAGGAGGTTTTGATGGAGAGGAAAAGGTGTTCTGCTGAAACACTGATCGCTGACTAAGTGAGAAGGCAAAGGCTGGAAGATGGAGTTGGAAGGAGATTTTCTTTGATGATTAGGACAACGGTATGTGACTCCAAACGAGCACCTGTTTTTCCCCACGTAAATGAGTCTCAAGAAGGGCATAAGGGAATAGAACACATGTTTTGACCAAAAAGAGAGCTCTCGCAGGCAAACAAGAAATGTCGATGGAGCAAGAAAAAGAAGAAGAAGGAAGGAGGGCGGGGGGGGGGGGGGGGTCTGAGAATTCTCCGTGGTAAGCTTAAATTGTAAGTTGCTTACTCTTGCGATTGGAGAAGAATGACTAGAATTCGGCAATGGTAGTAGTCATGATAGGCTACAGGCAAATGTCAAGGTATCACTGTGTATGGTGCTTGTTGCTTGTACTGTATTAAGGGACTCAGCAAAGAAACCGATATAATGCCTTGTAACTTGAACAGAAAGCGGCTCCCAGTATGCCTACGAGCTGTAGCTGACAGCTGCAGGGCTGGCTCTGCGTACCCACTGCCTGAAAGGCTGTAAGTTCGCCTATGCAAGAACCAGCTTTCAAGAGAGCCGCCTGAAGTGCAGACAGCCTTCGTGAGCCTTTCTCCTCCAGAGCTGTGGCAAAGAAAGCGTGCACGCTACAGCGTGGGTGCGTGCAGCATGCACGAGCAAAAGCGGCCAAGTCCGGTGCCCTCGCTGGGCTTCCCTTTCGTGCGGACAAGGTGAGGCGAAGAACGAAGCCGCAGAGCAGCGGGCTTGCGTGTGCAGTGCAGCGAGTCGCAGAAGTCCAGCAAGGGCTCGTTCACAAGCCGAGCCGGCTGAGGGCGTCCTCGCTTCTGCGAAAGGGAAGGCGGAGCCGTAGCACTTCACCCCGCAGCGTGGAGACAGGCACTTTGCTAGTCCTTCAGCCTTGCAGAGTCCCTGCAGCTAGAGCTCAGCCAGGAGCAGGCGTCAAAGCAGAAGGCCTTCCTAAAGCACCCCTTCTCCGAGCAGCCTCCGGAAAGGGCTCATCCCGCTGCGGCTCTGCGCCTTTCTTCGAATGCAGACGCCCGGCACACTTGGCTCAGCGAGAGCTGCGTGGGCAGCTTGGACTCAGCGAAAGCCAAAGGGTGTCCTTGGAGCTCGAGCTTGTTGGGGAGGATGAAAGTTTGGGAAGAAAGTTTCACAGCTATGTAGGCTTGGCAGAAAGATGTGTGAATGTAGAAACTTAGCATGAGGTAGGAATGGAAGGAGGTTTTGATGGAGAGGAAAAGGTGTTCTGCTGAAACACTGATCGCTGACTAAGTGAGAAGGCAAAGGCTGGAAGATGGAGTTGGAAGGAGATTTTCTTTGATGATTAGGACAACGGTATGTGACTCCAAACGAGCACCTGTTTTTCCCCACGTAAATGAGTCTCAAGAAGGGCATAAGGGAATAGAACACATGTTTTGACCAAAAAGAGAGCTCTCGCAGGCAAACAAGAAATGTCGATGGAGCAAGAAGAAGAAGAAGAAGGAAGGAGGGCGGGGGGGGGGGGGTCTGAGAATTCTCCGTGGTAAGCTTAAATTGTAAGTTGCTTACTCTTGCGATTGGAGAAGAATGACTAGAATTCGGCAATGGTAGTAGTCATGATAGGCTACAGGCAAATGTCAAGGTATCACTGTGTATGGTGCTTGTTGCTTGTACTGTATTAAGGGACTCAGCAAAGAAACCGATATAATGCCTTGTAACTTGAACAGAAAGCGGCTCCCGGTATGCCTACGAGCTGTAGCTGACAGCTGCAGGGCTGGCTCTGCGTACCCACTGCCTGAAAGGCTGTAAGTTCGCCTATGCAAGAACCAGCTTTCAAGAGAGCCGCCTGAAGTGCAGACAGCCTTCGTGAGCCTTTCTCCTCCAGAGCTGTGGCAAAGAAAGCGTGCACGCTACAGCGTGGGTGCGTGCAGCATGCACGAGCAAAAGCGGCCAAGTCCGGTGCCCTCGCTGGGCTTCCCTTTCGTGCGGACAAGGTGAGGCGAAGAACGAAGCCGCAGAGCAGCGGGCTTGCGTGTGCAGTGCAGCGAGTCGCAGAAGTCCAGCAAGGGCTCGTTCACAAGCCGAGCCGGCTGAGGGCGTCCTCGCTTCTGCGAAAGGGAAGGCGGAGCCGTAGCACTTCACCCCGCAGCGTGGAGACAGGCACTTTGCTAGTCCTTCAGCCTTGCAGAGTCCCTGCAGCTAGAGCTCAGCCAGGAGCAGGCGTCAAAGCAGAAGGCCTTCCTAAAGCACCCCTTCTCCGAGCAGCCTCCGGAAAGGGCTCATCCCGCTGCGGCTCTGCGCCTTTCTTCGAATGCAGACGCCCGGCACACTTGGCTCAGCGAGAGCTGCGTGGGCAGCTTGGACTCAGCGAAAGCCAAAGGGTGTCCTTGGAGCTCGAGCTTGTTGGGGAGGATGAAAGTTTGGGAAGAAAGTTTCACAGCTATGTAGGCTTGGCAGAAAGATGTGTGAATGTAGAAACTTAGCATGAGGTAGGAATGGAAGGAGGTTTTGATGGAGAGGAAAAGGTGTTCTGCTGAAACACTGATCGCTGACTAAGTGAGAAGGCAAAGGCTGGAAGATGGAGTTGGAAGGAGATTTTCTTTGATGATTAGGACAACGGTATGTGACTCCAAACGAGCACCTGTTTTTCCCCACGTAAATGAGTCTCAAGAAGGGCATAAGGGAATAGAACACATGTTTTGACCAAAAAGAGAGCTCTCGCAGGCAAACAAGAAATGTCGATGGAGCAAGAAGAAGAAGAAGAAGGAAGGAGGGCGGGGGGGGGGGGGTCTGAGAATTCTCCGTGGTAAGCTTAAATTGTAAGTTGCTTACTCTTGCGATTGGAGAAGAATGACTAGAATTCGGCAATGGTAGTAGTCATGATAGGCTACAGGCAAATGTCAAGGTATCACTGTGTATGGTGCTTGTTGCTTGTACTGTATTAAGGGACTCAGCAAAGAAACCGATATAATGCCTTGTAACTTGAACAGAAAGCGGCTCCCGGTATGCCTACGAGCTGTAGCTGACAGCTGCAGGGCTGGCTCTGCGTACCCACTGCCTGAAAGGCTGTAAGTTCGCCTATGCAAGAACCAGCTTTCAAGAGAGCCGCCTGAAGTGCAGACAGCCTTCGTGAGCCTTTCTCCTCCAGAGCTGTGGCAAAGAAAGCGTGCACGCTACAGCGTGGGTGCGTGCAGCATGCACGAGCAAAAGCGGCCAAGTCCGGTGCCCTCGCTGGGCTTCCCTTTCGTGCGGACAAGGTGAGGCGAAGAACGAAGCCGCAGAGCAGCGGGCTTGCGTGTGCAGTGCAGCGAGTCGCAGAAGTCCAGCAAGGGCTCGTTCACAAGCCGAGCCGGCTGAGGGCGTCCTCGCTTCTGCGAAAGGGAAGGCGGAGCCGTAGCACTTCACCCCGCAGCGTGGAGACAGGCACTTTGCTAGTCCTTCAGCCTTGCAGAGTCCCTGCAGCTAGAGCTCAGCCAGGAGCAGGCGTCAAAGCAGAAGGCCTTCCTAAAGCACCCCTTCTCCGAGCAGCCTCCGGAAAGGGCTCATCCCGCTGCGGCTCTGCGCCTTTCTTCGAATGCAGACGCCCGGCACACTTGGCTCAGCGAGAGCTGCGTGGGCAGCTTGGACTCAGCGAAAGCCAAAGGGTGTCCTTGGAGCTCGAGCTTGTTGGGGAGGATGAAAGTTTGGGAAGAAAGTTTCACAGCTATGTAGGCTTGGCAGAAAGATGTGTGAATGTAGAAACTTAGCATGAGGTAGGAATGGAAGGAGGTTTTGATGGAGAGGAAAAGGTGTTCTGCTGAAACACTGATCGCTGACTAAGTGAGAAGGCAAAGGCTGGAAGATGGAGTTGGAAGGAGATTTTCTTTGATGATTAGGACAACGGTATGTGACTCCAAACGAGCACCTGTTTTTCCCCACGTAAATGAGTCTCAAGAAGGGCATAAGGGAATAGAACACATGTTTTGACCAAAAAGAGAGCTCTCGCAGGCAAACAAGAAATGTCGATGGAGCAAGAAGAAGAAGAAGAAGGAAGGAGGGCGGGGGGGGGGGGGGGGTCTGAGAATTCTCCGTGGTAAGCTTAAATTGTAAGTTGCTTACTCTTGCGATTGGAGAAGAATGACTAGAATTCGGCAATGGTAGTAGTCATGATAGGCTACAGGCAAATGTCAAGGTATCACTGTGTATGGTGCTTGTTGCTTGTACTGTATTAAGGGACTCAGCAAAGAAACCGATATAATGCCTTGTAACTTGAACAGAAAGCGGCTCCCGGTATGCCTACGAGCTGTAGCTGACAGCTGCAGGGCTGGCTCTGCGTACCCACTGCCTGAAAGGCTGTAAGTTCGCCTGTGCAAGAACCAGCTTTCAAGAGAGCCGCCTGAAGTGCAGACAGCCTTCGTGAGCCTTTCTCCTCCAGAGCTGTGGCAAAGAAAGCGTGCACGCTACAGCGTGGGTGCGTGCAGCATGCACGAGCAAAAGCGGCCAAGTCCGGTGCCCTCGCTGGGCTTCCCTTTCGTGCGGACAAGGTGAGGCGAAGAACGAAGCCGCAGAGCAGCGGGCTTGCGTGTGCAGTGCAGCGAGTCGCAGAAGTCCAGCAAGGGCTCGTTCACAAGCCGAGCCGGCTGAGGGCGTCCTCGCTTCTGCGAAAGGGAAGGCGGAGCCGTAGCACTTCACCCCGCAGCGTGGAGACAGGCACTTTGCTAGTCCTTCAGCCTTGCAGAGTCCCTGCAGCTAGAGCTCAGCCAGGAGCAGGCGTCAAAGCAGAAGGCCTTCCTAAAGCACCCCTTCTCCGAGCAGCCTCCGGAAAGGGCTCATCCCGCTGCGGCTCTGCGCCTTTCTTCGAATGCAGACGCCCGGCACACTTGGCTCAGCGAGAGCTGCGTGGGCAGCATGGACTCAGCGAAAGCCAAAGGGTGTCCTTGGAGCTCGAGCTTGTTGGGGAGGATGAAAGTTTGGGAAGAAAGTTTCACAGCTATGTAGGCTTGGCAGAAAGATGTGTGAATGTAGAAACTTAGCATGAGGTAGGAATGGAAGGAGGTTTTGATGGAGAGGAAAAGGTGTTCTGCTGAAACACTGATCGCTGACTAAGTGAGAAGGCAAAGGCTGGAAGATGGAGTTGGAAGGAGATTTTCTTTGATGATTAGGACAACGGTATGTGACTCCAAACGAGCACCTGTTTTTCCCCACGTAAATGAGTCTCAAGAAGGGCATAAGGGAATAGAACACATGTTTTGACCAAAAAGAGAGCTCTCGCAGGCAAACAAGAAATGTCGATGGAGCAAGAAGAAGAAGAAGAAGGAAGGAGGGCGGGTCTGAGAATTCTCCGTGGTAAGCTTAAATTGTAAGTTGCTTACTCTTGCGATTGGAGAAGAATGACTAGAATTCGGCAATGGTAGTAGTCATGATAGGCTACAGGCAAATGTCAAGGTATCACTGTGTATGGTGCTTGTTGCTTGTACTGTATTAAGGGACTCAGCAAAGAAACCGATATAATGCCTTGTAACTTGAACAGAAAGCGGCTCCCGGTATGCCTACGAGCTGTAGCTGACAGCTGCAGGGCTGGCTCTGCGTACCCACTGCCTGAAAGGCTGTAAGTTCGCCTGTGCAAGAACCAGCTTTCAAGAGAGCCGCCTGAAGTGCAGACAGCCTTCGTGAGCCTTTCTCCTCCAGAGCTGTGGCAAAGAAAGCGTGCACGCTACAGCGTGGGTGCGTGCAGCATGCACGAGCAAAAGCGGCCAAGTCCGGTGCCCTCGCTGGGCTTCCCTTTCGTGCGGACAAGGTGAGGCGAAGAACGAAGCCGCAGAGCAGCGGGCTTGCGTGTGCAGTGCAGCGAGTCGCAGAAGTCCAGCAAGGGCTCGTTCACAAGCCGAGCCGGCTGAGGGCGTCCTCGCTTCTGCGAAAGGGAAGGCGGAGCCGTAGCACTTCACCCCGCAGCGTGGAGACAGGCACTTTGCTAGTCCTTCAGCCTTGCAGAGTCCCTGCAGCTAGAGCTCAGCCAGGAGCAGGCGTCAAAGCAGAAGGCCTTCCTAAAGCACCCCTTCTCCGAGCAGCCTCCGGAAAGGGCTCATCCCGCTGCGGCTCTGCGCCTTTCTTCGAATGCAGACGCCCGGCACACTTGGCTCAGCGAGAGCTGCGTGGGCAGCTTGGACTCAGCGAAAGCCAAAGGGTGTCCTTGGAGCTCGAGCTTGTTGGGGAGGATGAAAGTTTGGGAAGAAAGTTTCACAGCTATGTAGGCTTGGCAGAAAGATGTGTGAATGTAGAAACTTAGCATGAGGTAGGAATGGAAGGAGGTTTTGATGGAGAGGAAAAGGTGTTCTGCTGAAACACTGATCGCTGACTAAGTGAGAAGGCAAAGGCTGGAAGATGGAGTTGGAAGGAGATTTTCTTTGATGATTAGGACAACGGTATGTGACTCCAAACGAGCACCTGTTTTTCCCCACGTAAATGAGTCTCAAGAAGGGCATAAGGGAATAGAACACATGTTTTGACCAAAAAGAGAGCTCTCGCAGGCAAACAAGAAATGTCGATGGAGCAAGAAGAAGAAGAAGAAGGAAGGAGGGCGGGTCTGAGAATTCTCCGTGGTAAGCTTAAATTGTAAGTTGCTTACTCTTGCGATTGGAGAAGAATGACTAGAATTCGGCAATGGTAGTAGTCATGATAGGCTACAGGCAAATGTCAAGGTATCACTGTGTATGGTGCTTGTTGCTTGTACTGTATTAAGGGACTCAGCAAAGAAACCGATATAATGCCTTGTAACTTGAACAGAAAGCGGCTCCCGGTATGCCTACGAGCTGTAGCTGACAGCTGCAGGGCTGGCTCTGCGTACCCACTGCCTGAAAGGCTGTAAGTTCGCCTGTGCAAGAACCAGCTTTCAAGAGAGCCGCCTGAAGTGCAGACAGCCTTCGTGAGCCTTTCTCCTCCAGAGCTGTGGCAAAGAAAGCGTGCACGCTACAGCGTGGGTGCGTGCAGCATGCACGAGCAAAAGCGGCCAAGTCCGGTGCCCTCGCTGGGCTTCCCTTTCGTGCGGACAAGGTGAGGCGAAGAACGAAGCCGCAGAGCAGCGGGCTTGCGTGTGCAGTGCAGCGAGTCGCAGAAGTCCAGCAAGGGCTCGTTCACAAGCCGAGCCGGCTGAGGGCGTCCTCGCTTCTGCGAAAGGGAAGGCGGAGCCGTAGCACTTCACCCCGCAGCGTGGAGACAGGCACTTTGCTAGTCCTTCAGCCTTGCAGAGTCCCTGCAGCTAGAGCTCAGCCAGGAGCAGGCGTCAAAGCAGAAGGCCTTCCTAAAGCACCCCTTCTCCGAGCAGCCTCCGGAAAGGGCTCATCCCGCTGCGGCTCTGCGCCTTTCTTCGAATGCAGACGCCCGGCACACTTGGCTCAGCGAGAGCTGCGTGGGCAGCTTGGACTCAGCGAAAGCCAAAGGGTGTCCTTGGAGCTCGAGCTTGTTGGGGAGGATGAAAGTTTGGGAAGAAAGTTTCACAGCTATGTAGGCTTGGCAGAAAGATGTGTGAATGTAGAAACTTAGCATGAGGTAGGAATGGAAGGAGGTTTTGATGGAGAGGAAAAGGTGTTCTGCTGAAACACTGATCGCTGACTAAGTGAGAAGGCAAAGGCTGGAAGATGGAGTTGGAAGGAGATTTTCTTTGATGATTAGGACAACGGTATGTGACTCCAAACGAGCACCTGTTTTTCCCCACGTAAATGAGTCTCAAGAAGGGCATAAGGGAATAGAACACATGTTTTGACCAAAAAGAGAGCTCTCGCAGGCAAACAAGAAATGTCGATGGAGCAAGAAGAAGAAGAAGAAGGAAGGAGGGCGGGTCTGAGAATTCTCCGTGGTAAGCTTAAATTGTAAGTTGCTTACTCTTGCGATTGGAGAAGAATGACTAGAATTCGGCAATGGTAGTAGTCATGATAGGCTACAGGCAAATGTCAAGGTATCACTGTGTATGGTGCTTGTTGCTTGTACTGTATTAAGGGACTCAGCAAAGAAACCGATATAATGCCTTGTAACTTGAACAGAAAGCGGCTCCCGGTATGCCTACGAGCTGTAGCTGACAGCTGCAGGGCTGGCTCTGCGTACCCACTGCCTGAAAGGCTGTAAGTTCGCCTGTGCAAGAACCAGCTTTCAAGAGAGCCGCCTGAAGTGCAGACAGCCTTCGTGAGCCTTTCTCCTCCAGAGCTGTGGCAAAGAAAGCGTGCACGCTACAGCGTGGGTGCGTGCAGCATGCACGAGCAAAAGCGGCCAAGTCCGGTGCCCTCGCTGGGCTTCCCTTTCGTGCGGACAAGGTGAGGCGAAGAACGAAGCCGCAGAGCAGCGGGCTTGCGTGTGCAGTGCAGCGAGTCGCAGAAGTCCAGCAAGGGCTCGTTCACAAGCCGAGCCGGCTGAGGGCGTCCTCGCTTCTGCGAAAGGGAAGGCGGAGCCGTAGCACTTCACCCCGCAGCGTGGAGACAGGCACTTTGCTAGTCCTTCAGCCTTGCAGAGTCCCTGCAGCTAGAGCTCAGCCAGGAGCAGGCGTCAAAGCAGAAGGCCTTCCTAAAGCACCCCTTCTCCGAGCAGCCTCCGGAAAGGGCTCATCCCGCTGCGGCTCTGCGCCTTTCTTCGAATGCAGACGCCCGGCACACTTGGCTCAGCGAGAGCTGCGTGGGCAGCTTGGACTCAGCGAAAGCCAAAGGGTGTCCTTGGAGCTCGAGCTTGTTGGGGAGGATGAAAGTTTGGGAAGAAAGTTTCACAGCTATGTAGGCTTGGCAGAAAGATGTGTGAATGTAGAAACTTAGCATGAGGTAGGAATGGAAGGAGGTTTTGATGGAGAGGAAAAGGTGTTCTGCTGAAACACTGATCGCTGACTAAGTGAGAAGGCAAAGGCTGGAAGATGGAGTTGGAAGGAGATTTTCTTTGATGATTAGGACAACGGTATGTGACTCCAAACAAGCACCTGTTTTTCCCCACGTAAATGAGTCTCAAGAAGGGCATAAGGGAATAGAACACATGTTTTGACCAAAAAGAGAGCTCTCGCAGGCAAACAAGAAATGTCGATGGAGCAAGAAGAAGAAGAAGAAGGAAGGAGGGCGGGTCTGAGAATTCTCCGTGGTAAGCTTAAATTGTAAGTTGCTTACTCTTGCGATTGGAGAAGAATGACTAGAATTCGGCAATGGTAGTAGTCATGATAGGCTACAGGCAAATGTCAAGGTATCACTGTGTATGGTGCTTGTTGCTTGTACTGTATTAAGGGACTCAGCAAAGAAACCGATATAATGCCTTGTAACTTGAACAGAAAGCGGCTCCCGGTATGCCTACGAGCTGTAGCTGACAGCTGCAGGGCTGGCTCTGCGTACCCACTGCCTGAAAGGCTGTAAGTTCGCCTGTGCAAGAACCAGCTTTCAAGAGAGCCGCCTGAAGTGCAGACAGCCTTCGTGAGCCTTTCTCCTCCAGAGCTGTGGCAAAGAAAGCGTGCACGCTACAGCGTGGGTGCGTGCAGCATGCACGAGCAAAAGCGGCCAAGTCCGGTGCCCTCGCTGGGCTTCCCTTTCGTGCGGACAAGGTGAGGCGAAGAACGAAGCCGCAGAGCAGCGGGCTTGCGTGTGCAGTGCAGCGAGTCGCAGAAGTCCAGCAAGGGCTCGTTCACAAGCCGAGCCGGCTGAGGGCGTCCTCGCTTCTGCGAAAGGGAAGGCGGAGCCGTAGCACTTCACCCCGCAGCGTGGAGACAGGCACTTTGCTAGTCCTTCAGCCTTGCAGAGTCCCTGCAGCTAGAGCTCAGCCAGGAGCAGGCGTCAAAGCAGAAGGCCTTCCTAAAGCACCCCTTCTCCGAGCAGCCTCCGGAAAGGGCTCATCCCGCTGCGGCTCTGCGCCTTTCTTCGAATGCAGACGCCCGGCACACTTGGCTCAGCGAGAGCTGCGTGGGCAGCTTGGACTCAGCGAAAGCCAAAGGGTGTCCTTGGAGCTCGAGCTTGTTGGGGAGGATGAAAGTTTGGGAAGAAAGTTTCACAGCTATGTAGGCTTGGCAGAAAGATGTGTGAATGTAGAAACTTAGCATGAGGTAGGAATGGAAGGAGGTTTTGATGGAGAGGAAAAGGTGTTCTGCTGAAACACTGATCGCTGACTAAGTGAGAAGGCAAAGGCTGGAAGATGGAGTTGGAAGGAGATTTTCTTTGATGATTAGGACAACGGTATGTGACTCCAAACGAGCACCTGTTTTTCCCCACGTAAATGAGTCTCAAGAAGGGCATAAGGGAATAGAACACATGTTTTGACCAAAAAGAGAGCTCTCGCAGGCAAACAAGAAATGTCGATGGAGCAAGAAGAAGAAGAAGAAGGAAGGAGGGCGGGTCTGAGAATTCTCCGTGGTAAGCTTAAATTGTAAGTTGCTTACTCTTGCGATTGGAGAAGAATGACTAGAATTCGGCAATGGTAGTAGTCATGATAGGCTACAGGCAAATGTCAAGGTATCACTGTGTATGGTGCTTGTTGCTTGTACTGTATTAAGGGACTCAGCAAAGAAACCGATATAATGCCTTGTAACTTGAACAGAAAGCGGCTCCCGGTATGCCTACGAGCTGTAGCTGACAGCTGCAGGGCTGGCTCTGCGTACCCACTGCCTGAAAGGCTGTAAGTTCGCCTGTGCAAGAACCAGCTTTCAAGAGAGCCGCCTGAAGTGCAGACAGCCTTCGTGAGCCTTTCTCCTCCAGAGCTGTGGCAAAGAAAGCGTGCACGCTACAGCGTGGGTGCGTGCAGCATGCACGAGCAAAAGCGGCCAAGTCCGGTGCCCTCGCTGGGCTTCCCTTTCGTGCGGACAAGGTGAGGCGAAGAACGAAGCCGCAGAGCAGCGGGCTTGCGTGTGCAGTGCAGCGAGTCGCAGAAGTCCAGCAAGGGCTCGTTCACAAGCCGAGCCGGCTGAGGGCGTCCTCGCTTCTGCGAAAGGGAAGGCGGAGCCGTAGCACTTCACCCCGCAGCGTGGAGACAGGCACTTTGCTAGTCCTTCAGCCTTGCAGAGTCCCTGCAGCTAGAGCTCAGCCAGGAGCAGGCGTCAAAGCAGAAGGCCTTCCTAAAGCACCCCTTCTCCGAGCAGCCTCCGGAAAGGGCTCATCCCGCTGCGGCTCTGCGCCTTTCTTCGAATGCAGACGCCCGGCACACTTGGCTCAGCGAGAGCTGCGTGGGCAGCTTGGACTCAGCGAAAGCCAAAGGGTGTCCTTGGAGCTCGAGCTTGTTGGGGAGGATGAAAGTTTGGGAAGAAAGTTTCACAGCTATGTAGGCTTGGCAGAAAGATGTGTGAATGTAGAAACTTAGCATGAGGTAGGAATGGAAGGAGGTTTTGATGGAGAGGAAAAGGTGTTCTGCTGAAACACTGATCGCTGACTAAGTGAGAAGGCAAAGGCTGGAAGATGGAGTTGGAAGGAGATTTTCTTTGATGATTAGGACAACGGTATGTGACTCCAAACGAGCACCTGTTTTTCCCCACGTAAATGAGTCTCAAGAAGGGCATAAGGGAATAGAACACATGTTTTGACCAAAAAGAGAGCTCTCGCAGGCAAACAAGAAATGTCGATGGAGCAAGAAGAAGAAGAAGAAGGAAGGAGGGGGGGTCTGAGAATTCTCCGTGGTAAGCTTAAATTGTAAGTTGCTTACTCTTGCGATTGGAGAAGAATGACTAGAATTCGGCAATGGTAGTAGTCATGATAGGCTACAGGCAAATGTCAAGGTATCACTGTGTATGGTGCTTGTTGCTTGTACTGTATTAAGGGACTCAGCAAAGAAACCGATATAATGCCTTGTAACTTGAACAGAAAGCGGCTCCCGGTATGCCTACGAGCTGTAGCTGACAGCTGCAGGGCTGGCTCTGCGTACCCACTGCCTGAAAGGCTGTAAGTTCGCCTGTGCAAGAACCAGCTTTCAAGAGAGCCGCCTGAAGTGCAGACAGCCTTCGTGAGCCTTTCTCCTCCAGAGCTGTGGCAAAGAAAGCGTGCACGCTACAGCGTGGGTGCGTGCAGCATGCACGAGCAAAAGCGGCCAAGTCCGGTGCCCTCGCTGGGCTTCCCTTTCGTGCGGACAAGGTGAGGCGAAGAACGAAGCCGCAGAGCAGCGGGCTTGCGTGTGCAGTGCAGCGAGTCGCAGAAGTCCAGCAAGGGCTCGTTCACAAGCCGAGCCGGCTGAGGGCGTCCTCGCTTCTGCGAAAGGGAAGGCGGAGCCGTAGCACTTCACCCCGCAGCGTGGAGACAGGCACTTTGCTAGTCCTTCAGCCTTGCAGAGTCCCTGCAGCTAGAGCTCAGCCAGGAGCAGGCGTCAAAGCAGAAGGCCTTCCTAAAGCACCCCTTCTCCGAGCAGCCTCCGGAAAGGGCTCATCCCGCTGCGGCTCTGCGCCTTTCTTCGAATGCAGACGCCCGGCACACTTGGCTCAGCGAGAGCTGCGTGGGCAGCTTGGACTCAGCGAAAGCCAAAGGGTGTCCTTGGAGCTCGAGCTTGTTGGGGAGGATGAAAGTTTGGGAAGAAAGTTTCACAGCTATGTAGGCTTGGCAGAAAGATGTGTGAATGTAGAAACTTAGCATGAGGTAGGAATGGAAGGAGGTTTTGATGGAGAGGAAAAGGTGTTCTGCTGAAACACTGATCGCTGACTAAGTGAGAAGGCAAAGGCTGGAAGATGGAGTTGGAAGGAGATTTTCTTTGATGATTAGGACAACGGTATGTGACTCCAAACGAGCACCTGTTTTTCCCCACGTAAATGAGTCTCAAGAAGGGCATAAGGGAATAGAACACATGTTTTGACCAAAAAGAGAGCTCTCGCAGGCAAACAAGAAATGTCGATGGAGCAAGAAGAAGAAGAAGAAGGAAGGAGGGCGGGTCTGAGAATTCTCCGTGGTAAGCTTAAATTGTAAGTTGCTTACTCTTGCGATTGGAGAAGAATGACTAGAATTCGGCAATGGTAGTAGTCATGATAGGCTACAGGCAAATGTCAAGGTATCACTGTGTATGGTGCTTGTTGCTTGTACTGTATTAAGGGACTCAGCAAAGAAACCGATATAATGCCTTGTAACTTGAACAGAAAGCGGCTCCCGGTATGCCTACGAGCTGTAGCTGACAGCTGCAGGGCTGGCTCTGCGTACCCACTGCCTGAAAGGCTGTAAGTTCGCCTGTGCAAGAACCAGCTTTCAAGAGAGCCGCCTGAAGTGCAGACAGCCTTCGTGAGCCTTTCTCCTCCAGAGCTGTGGCAAAGAAAGCGTGCACGCTACAGCGTGGGTGCGTGCAGCATGCACGAGCAAAAGCAGCCAAGTCCGGTGCCCTCGCTGGGCTTCCCTTTCGTGCGGACAAGGTGAGGCGAAGAACGAAGCCGCAGAGCAGCGGGCTTGCGTGTGCAGTGCAGCGAGTCGCAGAAGTCCAGCAAGGGCTCGTTCACAAGCCGAGCCGGCTGAGGGCGTCCTCGCTTCTGCGAAAGGGAAGGCGGAGCCGTAGCACTTCACCCCGCAGCGTGGAGACAGGCACTTTGCTAGTCCTTCAGCCTTGCAGAGTCCCTGCAGCTAGAGCTCAGCCAGGAGCAGGCGTCAAAGCAGAAGGCCTTCCTAAAGCACCCCTTCTCCGAGCAGCCTCCGGAAAGGGCTCATCCCGCTGCGGCTCTGCGCCTTTCTTCGAATGCAGACGCCCGGCACACTTGGCTCAGCGAGAGCTGCGTGGGCAGCATGGACTCAGCGAAAGCCAAAGGGTGTCCTTGGAGCTCGAGCTTGTTGGGGAGGATGAAAGTTTGGGAAGAAAGTTTCACAGCTATG
Source organism: Coloeus monedula (assembly GCF_965178545.1). Lineage (NCBI taxonomy): Eukaryota > Metazoa > Chordata > Aves > Passeriformes > Corvidae > Coloeus > Coloeus monedula. The sequence continues at coordinate 9,261,418 of NC_138797.1, read as the reverse complement.
TAGGCTTGGCAGAAAGATGTGTGAATGTAGAAACTTAGCATGAGGTAGGAATGGAAGGAGGTTTTGATGGAGAGGAAAAGGTGTTCTGCTGAAACACTGATCGCTGACTAAGTGAGAAGGCAAAGGCTGGAAGATGGAGTTGGAAGGAGATTTTCTTTGATGATTAGGACAACGGTATGTGACTCCAAACGAGCACCTGTTTTTCCCCACGTAAATGAGTCTCAAGAAGGGCATAAGGGAATAGAACACATGTTTTGACCAAAAAGAGAGCTCTCGCAGGCAAACAAGAAATGTCGATGGAGCAAGAAGAAGAAGAAGAAGGAAGGAGGGCGGGTCTGAGAATTCTCCGTGGTAAGCTTAAATTGTAAGTTGCTTACTCTTGCGATTGGAGAAGAATGACTAGAATTCGGCAATGGTAGTAGTCATGATAGGCTACAGGCAAATGTCAAGGTATCACTGTGTATGGTGCTTGTTGCTTGTACTGTATTAAGGGACTCAGCAAAGAAACCGATATAATGCCTTGTAACTTGAACAGAAAGCGGCTCCCGGTATGCCTACGAGCTGTAGCTGACAGCTGCAGGGCTGGCTCTGCGTACCCACTGCCTGAAAGGCTGTAAGTTCGCCTGTGCAAGAACCAGCTTTCAAGAGAGCCGCCTGAAGTGCAGACAGCCTTCGTGAGCCTTTCTCCTCCAGAGCTGTGGCAAAGAAAGCGTGCACGCTACAGCGTGGGTGCGTGCAGCATGCACGAGCAAAAGCGGCCAAGTCCGGTGCCCTCGCTGGGCTTCCCTTTCGTGCGGACAAGGTGAGGCGAAGAACGAAGCCGCAGAGCAGCGGGCTTGCGTGTGCAGTGCAGCGAGTCGCAGAAGTCCAGCAAGGGCTCGTTCACAAGCCGAGCCGGCTGAGGGCGTCCTCGCTTCTGCGAAAGGGAAGGCGGAGCCGTAGCACTTCACCCCGCAGCGTGGAGACAGGCACTTTGCTAGTCCTTCAGCCTTGCAGAGTCCCTGCAGCTAGAGCTCAGCCAGGAGCAGGCGTCAAAGCAGAAGGCCTTCCTAAAGCACCCCTTCTCCGAGCAGCCTCCGGAAAGGGCTCATCCCGCTGCGGCTCTGCGCCTTTCTTCGAATGCAGACGCCCGGCACACTTGGCTCAGCGAGAGCTGCGTGGGCAGCTTGGACTCAGCGAAAGCCAAAGGGTGTCCTTGGAGCTCGAGCTTGTTGGGGAGGATGAAAGTTTGGGAAGAAAGTTTCACAGCTATGTAGGCTTGGCAGAAAGATGTGTGAATGTAGAAACTTAGCATGAGGTAGGAATGGAAGGAGGTTTTGATGGAGAGGAAAAGGTGTTCTGCTGAAACACTGATCGCTGACTAAGTGAGAAGGCAAAGGCTGGAAGATGGAGTTGGAAGGAGATTTTCTTTGATGATTAGGACAACGGTATGTGACTCCAAACGAGCACCTGTTTTTCCCCACGTAAATGAGTCTCAAGAAGGGCATAAGGGAATAGAACACATGTTTTGACCAAAAAGAGAGCTCTCGCAGGCAAACAAGAAATGTCGATGGAGCAAGAAGAAGAAGAAGAAGGAAGGAGGGGGGGTCTGAGAATTCTCCGTGGTAAGCTTAAATTGTAAGTTGCTTACTCTTGCGATTGGAGAAGAATGACTAGAATTCGGCAATGGTAGTAGTCATGATAGGCTACAGGCAAATGTCAAGGTATCACTGTGTATGGTGCTTGTTGCTTGTACTGTATTAAGGGACTCAGCAAAGAAACCGATATAATGCCTTGTAACTTGAACAGAAAGCGGCTCCCGGTATGCCTACGAGCTGTAGCTGACAGCTGCAGGGCTGGCTCTGCGTACCCACTGCCTGAAAGGCTGTAAGTTCGCCTGTGCAAGAACCAGCTTTCAAGAGAGCCGCCTGAAGTGCAGACAGCCTTCGTGAGCCTTTCTCCTCCAGAGCTGTGGCAAAGAAAGCGTGCACGCTACAGCGTGGGTGCGTGCAGCATGCACGAGCAAAAGCGGCCAAGTCCGGTGCCCTCGCTGGGCTTCCCTTTCGTGCGGACAAGGTGAGGCGAAGAACGAAGCCGCAGAGCAGCGGGCTTGCGTGTGCAGTGCAGCGAGTCGCAGAAGTCCAGCAAGGGCTCGTTCACAAGCCGAGCCGGCTGAGGGCGTCCTCGCTTCTGCGAAAGGGAAGGCGGAGCCGTAGCACTTCACCCCGCAGCGTGGAGACAGGCACTTTGCTAGTCCTTCAGCCTTGCAGAGTCCCTGCAGCTAGAGCTCAGCCAGGAGCAGGCGTCAAAGCAGAAGGCCTTCCTAAAGCACCCCTTCTCCGAGCAGCCTCCGGAAAGGGCTCATCCCGCTGCGGCTCTGCGCCTTTCTTCGAATGCAGACGCCCGGCACACTTGGCTCAGCGAGAGCTGCGTGGGCAGCTTGGACTCAGCGAAAGCCAAAGGGTGTCCTTGGAGCTCGAGCTTGTTGGGGAGGATGAAAGTTTGGGAAGAAAGTTTCACAGCTATGTAGGCTTGGCAGAAAGATGTGTGAATGTAGAAACTTAGCATGAGGTAGGAATGGAAGGAGGTTTTGATGGAGAGGAAAAGGTGTTCTGCTGAAACACTGATCGCTGACTAAGTGAGAAGGCAAAGGCTGGAAGATGGAGTTGGAAGGAGATTTTCTTTGATGATTAGGACAACGGTATGTGACTCCAAACGAGCACCTGTTTTTCCCCACGTAAATGAGTCTCAAGAAGGGCATAAGGGAATAGAACACATGTTTTGACCAAAAAGAGAGCTCTCGCAGGCAAACAAGAAATGTCGATGGAGCAAGAAGAAGAAGAAGAAGGAAGGAGGGCGGGTCTGAGAATTCTCCGTGGTAAGCTTAAATTGTAAGTTGCTTACTCTTGCGATTGGAGAAGAATGACTAGAATTCGGCAATGGTAGTAGTCATGATAGGCTACAGGCAAATGTCAAGGTATCACTGTGTATGGTGCTTGTTGCTTGTACTGTATTAAGGGACTCAGCAAAGAAACCGATATAATGCCTTGTAACTTGAACAGAAAGCGGCTCCCGGTATGCCTACAAGCTGTAGCTGACAGCTGCAGGGCTGGCTCTGCGTACCCACTGCCTGAAAGGCTGTAAGTTCGCCTGTGCAAGAACCAGCTTTCAAGAGAGCCGCCTGAAGTGCAGACAGCCTTCGTGAGCCTTTCTCCTCCAGAGCTGTGGCAAAGAAAGCGTGCACGCTACAGCGTGGGTGCGTGCAGCATGCACGAGCAAAAGCGGCCAAGTCCGGTGCCCTCGCTGGGCTTCCCTTTCGTGCGGACAAGGTGAGGCGAAGAACGAAGCCGCAGAGCAGCGGGCTTGCGTGTGCAGTGCAGCGAGTCGCAGAAGTCCAGCAAGGGCTCGTTCACAAGCCGAGCCGGCTGAGGGCGTCCTCGCTTCTGCGAAAGGGAAGGCGGAGCCGTAGCACTTCACCCCGCAGCGTGGAGACAGGCACTTTGCTAGTCCTTCAGCCTTGCAGAGTCCCTGCAGCTAGAGCTCAGCCAGGAGCAGGCGTCAAAGCAGAAGGCCTTCCTAAAGCACCCCTTCTCCGAGCAGCCTCCGGAAAGGGCTCATCCCGCTGCGGCTCTGCGCCTTTCTTCGAATGCAGACGCCCGGCACACTTGGCTCAGCGAGAGCTGCGTGGGCAGCTTGGACTCAGCGAAAGCCAAAGGGTGTCCTTGGAGCTCGAGCTTGTTGGGGAGGATGAAAGTTTGGGAAGAAAGTTTCACAGCTATGTAGGCTTGGCAGAAAGATGTGTGAATGTAGAAACTTAGCATGAGGTAGGAATGGAAGGAGGTTTTGATGGAGAGGAAAAGGTGTTCTGCTGAAACACTGATCGCTGACTAAGTGAGAAGGCAAAGGCTGGAAGATGGAGTTGGAAGGAGATTTTCTTTGATGATTAGGACAACGGTATGTGACTCCAAACGAGCACCTGTTTTTCCCCACGTAAATGAGTCTCAAGAAGGGCATAAGGGAATAGAACACATGTTTTGACCAAAAAGAGAGCTCTCGCAGGCAAACAAGAAATGTCGATGGAGCAAGAAGAAGAAGAAGAAGGAAGGAGGGCGGGGGGGGGGGGGGGGGTCTGAGAATTCTCCGTGGTAAGCTTAAATTGTAAGTTGCTTACTCTTGCGATTGGAGAAGAATGACTAGAATTCGGCAATGGTAGTAGTCATGATAGGCTACAGGCAAATGTCAAGGTATCACTGTGTATGGTGCTTGTTGCTTGTACTGTATTAAGGGACTCAGCAAAGAAACCGATATAATGCCTTGTAACTTGAACAGAAAGCGGCTCCCGGTATGCCTACGAGCTGTAGCTGACAGCTGCAGGGCTGGCTCTGCGTACCCACTGCCTGAAAGGCTGTAAGTTCGCCTGTGCAAGAACCAGCTTTCAAGAGAGCCGCCTGAAGTGCAGACAGCCTTCGTGAGCCTTTCTCCTCCAGAGCTGTGGCAAAGAAAGCGTGCACGCTACAGCGTGGGTGCGTGCAGCATGCACGAGCAAAAGCGGCCAAGTCCGGTGCCCTCGCTGGGCTTCCCTTTCGTGCGGACAAGGTGAGGCGAAGAACGAAGCCGCAGAGCAGCGGGCTTGCGTGTGCAGTGCAGCGAGTCGCAGAAGTCCAGCAAGGGCTCGTTCACAAGCCGAGCCGGCTGAGGGCGTCCTCGCTTCTGCGAAAGGGAAGGCGGAGCCGTAGCACTTCACCCCGCAGCGTGGAGACAGGCACTTTGCTAGTCCTTCAGCCTTGCAGAGTCCCTGCAGCTAGAGCTCAGCCAGGAGCAGGCGTCAAAGCAGAAGGCCTTCCTAAAGCACCCCTTCTCCGAGCAGCCTCCGGAAAGGGCTCATCCCGCTGCGGCTCTGCGCCTTTCTTCGAATGCAGACGCCCGGCACACTTGGCTCAGCGAGAGCTGCGTGGGCAGCATGGACTCAGCGAAAGCCAAAGGGTGTCCTTGGAGCTCGAGCTTGTTGGGGAGGATGAAAGTTTGGGAAGAAAGTTTCACAGCTATGTAGGCTTGGCAGAAAGATGTGTGAATGTAGAAACTTAGCATGAGGTAGGAATGGAAGGAGGTTTTGATGGAGAGGAAAAGGTGTTCTGCTGAAACACTGATCGCTGACTAAGTGAGAAGGCAAAGGCTGGAAGATGGAGTTGGAAGGAGATTTTCTTTGATGATTAGGACAACGGTATGTGACTCCAAACGAGCACCTGTTTTTCCCCACGTAAATGAGTCTCAAGAAGGGCATAAGGGAATAGAACACATGTTTTGACCAAAAAGAGAGCTCTCGCAGGCAAACAAGAAATGTCGATGGAGCAAGAAGAAGAAGAAGAAGGAAGGAGGGCGGGTCTGAGAATTCTCCGTGGTAAGCTTAAATTGTAAGTTGCTTACTCTTGCGATTGGAGAAGAATGACTAGAATTCGGCAATGGTAGTAGTCATGATAGGCTACAGGCAAATGTCAAGGTATCACTGTGTATGGTGCTTGTTGCTTGTACTGTATTAAGGGACTCAGCAAAGAAACCGATATAATGCCTTGTAACTTGAACAGAAAGCGGCTCCCGGTATGCCTACGAGCTGTAGCTGACAGCTGCAGGGCTGGCTCTGCGTACCCACTGCCTGAAAGGCTGTAAGTTCGCCTGTGCAAGAACCAGCTTTCAAGAGAGCCGCCTGAAGTGCAGACAGCCTTCGTGAGCCTTTCTCCTCCAGAGCTGTGGCAAAGAAAGCGTGCACGCTACAGCGTGGGTGCGTGCAGCATGCACGAGCAAAAGCGGCCAAGTCCGGTGCCCTCGCTGGGCTTCCCTTTCGTGCGGACAAGGTGAGGCGAAGAACGAAGCCGCAGAGCAGCGGGCTTGCGTGTGCAGTGCAGCGAGTCGCAGAAGTCCAGCAAGGGCTCGTTCACAAGCCGAGCCGGCTGAGGGCGTCCTCGCTTCTGCGAAAGGGAAGGCGGAGCCGTAGCACTTCACCCCGCAGCGTGGAGACAGGCACTTTGCTAGTCCTTCAGCCTTGCAGAGTCCCTGCAGCTAGAGCTCAGCCAGGAGCAGGCGTCAAAGCAGAAGGCCTTCCTAAAGCACCCCTTCTCCGAGCAGCCTCCGGAAAGGGCTCATCCCGCTGCGGCTCTGCGCCTTTCTTCGAATGCAGACGCCCGGCACACTTGGCTCAGCGAGAGCTGCGTGGGCAGCTTGGACTCAGCGAAAGCCAAAGGGTGTCCTTGGAGCTCGAGCTTGTTGGGGAGGATGAAAGTTTGGGAAGAAAGTTTCACAGCTATGTAGGCTTGGCAGAAAGATGTGTGAATGTAGAAACTTAGCATGAGGTAGGAATGGAAGGAGGTTTTGATGGAGAGGAAAAGGTGTTCTGCTGAAACACTGATCGCTGACTAAGTGAGAAGGCAAAGGCTGGAAGATGGAGTTGGAAGGAGATTTTCTTTGATGATTAGGACAACGGTATGTGACTCCAAACGAGCACCTGTTTTTCCCCACGTAAATGAGTCTCAAGAAGGGCATAAGGGAATAGAACACATGTTTTGACCAAAAAGAGAGCTCTCGCAGGCAAACAAGAAATGTCGATGGAGCAAGAAGAAGAAGAAGAAGGAAGGAGGGGGGGTCTGAGAATTCTCCGTGGTAAGCTTAAATTGTAAGTTGCTTACTCTTGCGATTGGAGAAGAATGACTAGAATTCGGCAATGGTAGTAGTCATGATAGGCTACAGGCAAATGTCAAGGTATCACTGTGTATGGTGCTTGTTGCTTGTACTGTATTAAGGGACTCAGCAAAGAAACCGATATAATGCCTTGTAACTTGAACAGAAAGCGGCTCCCGGTATGCCTACGAGCTGTAGCTGACAGCTGCAGGGCTGGCTCTGCGTACCCACTGCCTGAAAGGCTGTAAGTTCGCCTGTGCAAGAACCAGCTTTCAAGAGAGCCGCCTGAAGTGCAGACAGCCTTCGTGAGCCTTTCTCCTCCAGAGCTGTGGCAAAGAAAGCGTGCACGCTACAGCGTGGGTGCGTGCAGCATGCACGAGCAAAAGCGGCCAAGTCCGGTGCCCTCGCTGGGCTTCCCTTTCGTGCGGACAAGGTGAGGCGAAGAACGAAGCCGCAGAGCAGCGGGCTTGCGTGTGCAGTGCAGCGAGTCGCAGAAGTCCAGCAAGGGCTCGTTCACAAGCCGAGCCGGCTGAGGGCGTCCTCGCTTCTGCGAAAGGGAAGGCGGAGCCGTAGCACTTCACCCCGCAGCGTGGAGACAGGCACTTTGCTAGTCCTTCAGCCTTGCAGAGTCCCTGCAGCTAGAGCTCAGCCAGGAGCAGGCGTCAAAGCAGAAGGCCTTCCTAAAGCACCCCTTCTCCGAGCAGCCTCCGGAAAGGGCTCATCCCGCTGCGGCTCTGCGCCTTTCTTCGAATGCAGACGCCCGGCACACTTGGCTCAGCGAGAGCTGCGTGGGCAGCTTGGACTCAGCGAAAGCCAAAGGGTGTCCTTGGAGCTCGAGCTTGTTGGGGAGGATGAAAGTTTGGGAAGAAAGTTTCACAGCTATGTAGGCTTGGCAGAAAGATGTGTGAATGTAGAAACTTAGCATGAGGTAGGAATGGAAGGAGGTTTTGATGGAGAGGAAAAGGTGTTCTGCTGAAACACTGATCGCTGACTAAGTGAGAAGGCAAAGGCTGGAAGATGGAGTTGGAAGGAGATTTTCTTTGATGATTAGGACAACGGTATGTGACTCCAAACGAGCACCTGTTTTTCCCCACGTAAATGAGTCTCAAGAAGGGCATAAGGGAATAGAACACATGTTTTGACCAAAAAGAGAGCTCTCGCAGGCAAACAAGAAATGTCGATGGAGCAAGAAGAAGAAGAAGAAGGAAGGAGGGCGGGTCTGAGAATTCTCCGTGGTAAGCTTAAATTGTAAGTTGCTTACTCTTGCGATTGGAGAAGAATGACTAGAATTCGGCAATGGTAGTAGTCATGATAGGCTACAGGCAAATGTCAAGGTATCACTGTGTATGGTGCTTGTTGCTTGTACTGTATTAAGGGACTCAGCAAAGAAACCGATATAATGCCTTGTAACTTGAACAGAAAGCGGCTCCCGGTATGCCTACGAGCTGTAGCTGACAGCTGCAGGGCTGGCTCTGCGTACCCACTGCCTGAAAGGCTGTAAGTTCGCCTGTGCAAGAACCAGCTTTCAAGAGAGCCGCCTGAAGTGCAGACAGCCTTCGTGAGCCTTTCTCCTCCAGAGCTGTGGCAAAGAAAGCGTGCACGCTACAGCGTGGGTGCGTGCAGCATGCACGAGCAAAAGCGGCCAAGTCCGGTGCCCTCGCTGGGCTTCCCTTTCGTGCGGACAAGGTGAGGCGAAGAACGAAGCCGCAGAGCAGCGGGCTTGCGTGTGCAGTGCAGCGAGTCGCAGAAGTCCAGCAAGGGCTCGTTCACAAGCCGAGCCGGCTGAGGGCGTCCTCGCTTCTGCGAAAGGGAAGGCGGAGCCGTAGCACTTCACCCCGCAGCGTGGAGACAGGCACTTTGCTAGTCCTTCAGCCTTGCAGAGTCCCTGCAGCTAGAGCTCAGCCAGGAGCAGGCGTCAAAGCAGAAGGCCTTCCTAAAGCACCCCTTCTCCGAGCAGCCTCCGGAAAGGGCTCATCCCGCTGCGGCTCTGCGCCTTTCTTCGAATGCAGACGCCCGGCACACTTGGCTCAGCGAGAGCTGCGTGGGCAGCTTGGACTCAGCGAAAGCCAAAGGGTGTCCTTGGAGCTCGAGCTTGTTGGGGAGGATGAAAGTTTGGGAAGAAAGTTTCACAGCTATGTAGGCTTGGCAGAAAGATGTGTGAATGTAGAAACTTAGCATGAGGTAGGAATGGAAGGAGGTTTTGATGGAGAGGAAAAGGTGTTCTGCTGAAACACTGATCGCTGACTAAGTGAGAAGGCAAAGGCTGGAAGATGGAGTTGGAAGGAGATTTTCTTTGATGATTAGGACAACGGTATGTGACTCCAAACGAGCACCTGTTTTTCCCCACGTAAATGAGTCTCAAGAAGGGCATAAGGGAATAGAACACATGTTTTGACCAAAAAGAGAGCTCTCGCAGGCAAACAAGAAATGTCGATGGAGCAAGAAGAAGAAGAAGAAGGAAGGAGGGGGGGTCTGAGAATTCTCCGTGGTAAGCTTAAATTGTAAGTTGCTTACTCTTGCGATTGGAGAAGAATGACTAGAATTCGGCAATGGTAGTAGTCATGATAGGCTACAGGCAAATGTCAAGGTATCACTGTGTATGGTGCTTGTTGCTTGTACTGTATTAAGGGACTCAGCAAAGAAACCGATATAATGCCTTGTAACTTGAACAGAAAGCGGCTCCCGGTATGCCTACGAGCTGTAGCTGACAGCTGCAGGGCTGGCTCTGCGTACCCACTGCCTGAAAGGCTGTAAGTTCGCCTGTGCAAGAACCAGCTTTCAAGAGAGCCGCCTGAAGTGCAGACAGCCTTCGTGAGCCTTTCTCCTCCAGAGCTGTGGCAAAGAAAGCGTGCACGCTACAGCGTGGGTGCGTGCAGCATGCACGAGCAAAAGCGGCCAAGTCCGGTGCCCTCGCTGGGCTTCCCTTTCGTGCGGACAAGGTGAGGCGAAGAACGAAGCCGCAGAGCAGCGGGCTTGCGTGTGCAGTGCAGCGAGTCGCAGAAGTCCAGCAAGGGCTCGTTCACAAGCCGAGCCGGCTGAGGGCGTCCTCGCTTCTGCGAAAGGGAAGGCGGAGCCGTAGCACTTCACCCCGCAGCGTGGAGACAGGCACTTTGCTAGTCCTTCAGCCTTGCAGAGTCCCTGCAGCTAGAGCTCAGCCAGGAGCAGGCGTCAAAGCAGAAGGCCTTCCTAAAGCACCCCTTCTCCGAGCAGCCTCCGGAAAGGGCTCATCCCGCTGCGGCTCTGCGCCTTTCTTCGAATGCAGACGCCCGGCACACTTGGCTCAGCGAGAGCTGCGTGGGCAGCTTGGACTCAGCGAAAGCCAAAGGGTGTCCTTGGAGCTCGAGCTTGTTGGGGAGGATGAAAGTTTGGGAAGAAAGTTTCACAGCTATGTAGGCTTGGCAGAAAGATGTGTGAATGTAGAAACTTAGCATGAGGTAGGAATGGAAGGAGGTTTTGATGGAGAGGAAAAGGTGTTCTGCTGAAACACTGATCGCTGACTAAGTGAGAAGGCAAAGGCTGGAAGATGGAGTTGGAAGGAGATTTTCTTTGATGATTAGGACAACGGTATGTGACTCCAAACGAGCACCTGTTTTTCCCCACGTAAATGAGTCTCAAGAAGGGCATAAGGGAATAGAACACATGTTTTGACCAAAAAGAGAGCTCTCGCAGGCAAACAAGAAATGTCGATGGAGCAAGAAGAAGAAGAAGAAGGAAGGAGGGCGGGGGGGGGGGGGGGGGGTCTGAGAATTCTCCGTGGTAAGCTTAAATTGTAAGTTGCTTACTCTTGCGATTGGAGAAGAATGACTAGAATTCGGCAATGGTAGTAGTCATGATAGGCTACAGGCAAATGTCAAGGTATCACTGTGTATGGTGCTTGTTGCTTGTACTGTATTAAGGGACTCAGCAAAGAAACCGATATAATGCCTTGTAACTTGAACAGAAAGCGGCTCCCGGTATGCCTACGAGCTGTAGCTGACAGCTGCAGGGCTGGCTCTGCGTACCCACTGCCTGAAAGGCTGTAAGTTCGCCTGTGCAAGAACCAGCTTTCAAGAGAGCCGCCTGAAGTGCAGACAGCCTTCGTGAGCCTTTCTCCTCCAGAGCTGTGGCAAAGAAAGCGTGCACGCTACAGCGTGGGTGCGTGCAGCATGCACGAGCAAAAGCGGCCAAGTCCGGTGCCCTCGCTGGGCTTCCCTTTCGTGCGGACAAGGTGAGGCGAAGAACGAAGCCGCAGAGCAGCGGGCTTGCGTGTGCAGTGCAGCGAGTCGCAGAAGTCCAGCAAGGGCTCGTTCACAAGCCGAGCCGGCTGAGGGCGTCCTCGCTTCTGCGAAAGGGAAGGCGGAGCCGTAGCACTTCACCCCGCAGCGTGGAGACAGGCACTTTGCTAGTCCTTCAGCCTTGCAGAGTCCCTGCAGCTAGAGCTCAGCCAGGAGCAGGCGTCAAAGCAGAAGGCCTTCCTAAAGCACCCCTTCTCCGAGCAGCCTCCGGAAAGGGCTCATCCCGCTGCGGCTCTGCGCCTTTCTTCGAATGCAGACGCCCGGCACACTTGGCTCAGCGAGAGCTGCGTGGGCAGCATGGACTCAGCGAAAGCCAAAGGGTGTCCTTGGAGCTCGAGCTTGTTGGGGAGGATGAAAGTTTGGGAAGAAAGTTTCACAGCTATGTAGGCTTGGCAGAAAGATGTGTGAATGTAGAAACTTAGCATGAGGTAGGAATGGAAGGAGGTTTTGATGGAGAGGAAAAGGTGTTCTGCTGAAACACTGATCGCTGACTAAGTGAGAAGGCAAAGGCTGGAAGATGGAGTTGGAAGGAGATTTTCTTTGATGATTAGGACAACGGTATGTGACTCCAAACGAGCACCTGTTTTTCCCCACGTAAATGAGTCTCAAGAAGGGCATAAGGGAATAGAACACATGTTTTGACCAAAAAGAGAGCTCTCGCAGGCAAACAAGAAATGTCGATGGAGCAAGAAGAAGAAGAAGAAGGAAGGAGGGGGGGTCTGAGAATTCTCCGTGGTAAGCTTAAATTGTAAGTTGCTTACTCTTGCGATTGGAGAAGAATGACTAGAATTCGGCAATGGTAGTAGTCATGATAGGCTACAGGCAAATGTCAAGGTATCACTGTGTATGGTGCTTGTTGCTTGTACTGTATTAAGGGACTCAGCAAAGAAACCGATATAATGCCTTGTAACTTGAACAGAAAGCGGCTCCCGGTATGCCTACGAGCTGTAGCTGACAGCTGCAGGGCTGGCTCTGCGTACCCACTGCCTGAAAGGCTGTAAGTTCGCCTGTGCAAGAACCAGCTTTCAAGAGAGCCGCCTGAAGTGCAGACAGCCTTCGTGAGCCTTTCTCCTCCAGAGCTGTGGCAAAGAAAGCGTGCACGCTACAGCGTGGGTGCGTGCAGCATGCACGAGCAAAAGCGGCCAAGTCCGGTGCCCTCGCTGGGCTTCCCTTTCGTGCGGACAAGGTGAGGCGAAGAACGAAGCCGCAGAGCAGCGGGCTTGCGTGTGCAGTGCAGCGAGTCGCAGAAGTCCAGCAAGGGCTCGTTCACAAGCCGAGCCGGCTGAGGGCGTCCTCGCTTCTGCGAAAGGGAAGGCGGAGCCGTAGCACTTCACCCCGCAGCGTGGAGACAGGCACTTTGCTAGTCCTTCAGCCTTGCAGAGTCCCTGCAGCTAGAGCTCAGCCAGGAGCAGGCGTCAAAGCAGAAGGCCTTCCTAAAGCACCCCTTCTCCGAGCAGCCTCCGGAAAGGGCTCATCCCGCTGCGGCTCTGCGCCTTTCTTCGAATGCAGACGCCCGGCACACTTGGCTCAGCGAGAGCTGCGTGGGCAGCTTGGACTCAGCGAAAGCCAAAGGGTGTCCTTGGAGCTCGAGCTTGTTGGGGAGGATGAAAGTTTGGGAAGAAAGTTTCACAGCTATGTAGGCTTGGCAGAAAGATGTGTGAATGTAGAAACTTAGCATGAGGTAGGAATGGAAGGAGGTTTTGATGGAGAGGAAAAGGTGTTCTGCTGAAACACTGATCGCTGACTAAGTGAGAAGGCAAAGGCTGGAAGATGGAGTTGGAAGGAGATTTTCTTTGATGATTAGGACAACGGTATGTGACTCCAAACGAGCACCTGTTTTTCCCCACGTAAATGAGTCTCAAGAAGGGCATAAGGGAATAGAACACATGTTTTGACCAAAAAGAGAGCTCTCGCAGGCAAACAAGAAATGTCGATGGAGCAAGAAGAAGAAGAAGAAGGAAGGAGGGCGGGTCTGAGAATTCTCCGTGGTAAGCTTAAATTGTAAGTTGCTTACTCTTGCGATTGGAGAAGAATGACTAGAATTCGGCAATGGTAGTAGTCATGATAGGCTACAGGCAAATGTCAAGGTATCACTGTGTATGGTGCTTGTTGCTTGTACTGTATTAAGGGACTCAGCAAAGAAACCGATATAATGCCTTGTAACTTGAACAGAAAGCGGCTCCCGGTATGCCTACGAGCTGTAGCTGACAGCTGCAGGGCTGGCTCTGCGTACCCACTGCCTGAAAGGCTGTAAGTTCGCCTGTGCAAGAACCAGCTTTCAAGAGAGCCGCCTGAAGTGCAGACAGCCTTCGTGAGCCTTTCTCCTCCAGAGCTGTGGCAAAGAAAGCGTGCACGCTACAGCGTGGGTGCGTGCAGCATGCACGAGCAAAAGCGGCCAAGTCCGGTGCCCTCGCTGGGCTTCCCTTTCGTGCGGACAAGGTGAGGCGAAGAACGAAGCCGCAGAGCAGCGGGCTTGCGTGTGCAGTGCAGCGAGTCGCAGAAGTCCAGCAAGGGCTCGTTCACAAGCCGAGCCGGCTGAGGGCGTCCTCGCTTCTGCGAAAGGGAAGGCGGAGCCGTAGCACTTCACCCCGCAGCGTGGAGACAGGCACTTTGCTAGTCCTTCAGCCTTGCAGAGTCCCTGCAGCTAGAGCTCAGCCAGGAGCAGGCGTCAAAGCAGAAGGCCTTCCTAAAGCACCCCTTCTCCGAGCAGCCTCCGGAAAGGGCTCATCCCGCTGCGGCTCTGCGCCTTTCTTCGAATGCAGACGCCCGGCACACTTGGCTCAGCGAGAGCTGCGTGGGCAGCATGGACTCAGCGAAAGCCAAAGGGTGTCCTTGGAGCTCGAGCTTGTTGGGGAGGATGAAAGTTTGGGAAGAAAGTTTCACAGCTATGTAGGCTTGGCAGAAAGATGTGTGAATGTAGAAACTTAGCATGAGGTAGGAATGGAAGGAGGTTTTGATGGAGAGGAAAAGGTGTTCTGCTGAAACACTGATCGCTGACTAAGTGAGAAGGCAAAGGCTGGAAGATGGAGTTGGAAGGAGATTTTCTTTGATGATTAGGACAACGGTATGTGACTCCAAACGAGCACCTGTTTTTCCCCACGTAAATGAGTCTCAAGAAGGGCATAAGGGAATAGAACACATGTTTTGACCAAAAAGAGAGCTCTCGCAGGCAAACAAGAAATGTCGATGGAGCAAGAAGAAGAAGAAGAAGGAAGGAGGGGGGGTCTGAGAATTCTCCGTGGTAAGCTTAAATTGTAAGTTGCTTACTCTTGCGATTGGAGAAGAATGACTAGAATTCGGCAATGGTAGTAGTCATGATAGGCTACAGGCAAATGTCAAGGTATCACTGTGTATGGTGCTTGTTGCTTGTACTGTATTAAGGGACTCAGCAAAGAAACCGATATAATGCCTTGTAACTTGAACAGAAAGCGGCTCCCGGTATGCCTACGAGCTGTAGCTGACAGCTGCAGGGCTGGCTCTGCGTACCCACTGCCTGAAAGGCTGTAAGTTCGCCTGTGCAAGAACCAGCTTTCAAGAGAGCCGCCTGAAGTGCAGACAGCCTTCGTGAGCCTTTCTCCTCCAGAGCTGTGGCAAAGAAAGCGTGCACGCTACAGCGTGGGTGCGTGCAGCATGCACGAGCAAAAGCGGCCAAGTCCGGTGCCCTCGCTGGGCTTCCCTTTCGTGCGGACAAGGTGAGGCGAAGAACGAAGCCGCAGAGCAGCGGGCTTGCGTGTGCAGTGCAGCGAGTCGCAGAAGTCCAGCAAGGGCTCGTTCACAAGCCGAGCCGGCTGAGGGCGTCCTCGCTTCTGCGAAAGGGAAGGCGGAGCCGTAGCACTTCACCCCGCAGCGTGGAGACAGGCACTTTGCTAGTCCTTCAGCCTTGCAGAGTCCCTGCAGCTAGAGCTCAGCCAGGAGCAGGCGTCAAAGCAGAAGGCCTTCCTAAAGCACCCCTTCTCCGAGCAGCCTCCGGAAAGGGCTCATCCCGCTGCGGCTCTGCGCCTTTCTTCGAATGCAGACGCCCGGCACACTTGGCTCAGCGAGAGCTGCGTGGGCAGCTTGGACTCAGCGAAAGCCAAAGGGTGTCCTTGGAGCTCGAGCTTGTTGGGGAGGATGAAAGTTTGGGAAGAAAGTTTCACAGCTATGTAGGCTTGGCAGAAAGATGTGTGAATGTAGAAACTTAGCATGAGGTAGGAATGGAAGGAGGTTTTGATGGAGAGGAAAAGGTGTTCTGCTGAAACACTGATCGCTGACTAAGTGAGAAGGCAAAGGCTGGAAGATGGAGTTGGAAGGAGATTTTCTTTGATGATTAGGACAACGGTATGTGACTCCAAACGAGCACCTGTTTTTCCCCACGTAAA